>NW_026713146.1:0-17500 GCF_029784015.1 Lycium ferocissimum
GTAACCTCCATAAATGGAGTCGAAACGTTCTAAAATGATTATGGACGGTTTCAGAAGGGGTGTATTATCTATAATTTATGTACTTTATTAAGGTTGGGTCGAGGTGGCCCACAATACCCCGATACTCTGTGATGACTCGCATTGGTCTATTTCCGTCCGTTCTTCATGAGTAGCTCTTAATTATGTTAATCACAAACTAATGAGCATTATGACTATCTATCCGTACCTTGACATTAGTCGACATCCGGAACGTTTCGACACTGCGATTCGATATAATCCGATTATTACGATACCTTTCATTTCTTTCACGGACTATTTCGGTTTTATTCGGTACGTCCGTCGGTCGGTATGTATATGGTTTCGCATTTGTACGTTCGTGGATGCCTCAATGGTTCCTTCACCGCGCCCGGCCAGGTTACGTGATTCGTGCACCTCTTGCATTGTTCACCGCGTCCCCTCGGATTGTGCGGGCGGGATACGTACGTATTTGATATGGTCCGATAGGACTTTGCTATGATCCGATTATGTGATGTTACGGGGATGGCGACAGATGGCATATGATTTGATTCGTTCATCCACCGCGTCCCGTACTACGAGCCGGGTTATTCGTCACCTTATTAAAGGGCCGGATCTGTTCGTATGTGAAAGAAATCGATATGTCCATCTGTATGTGATTATGACTACTCGCATGCATGATTCTCGTTTGTTCGGCTTCCGTATGTCGATTTGGATTACGACTGTCCGTCACATTTGGATATCGACTTGGACTTCGATTCGTCCGTCATACATCCGAATTCCAGTTCCGTTCGAGAGTCCGTCCGTAAGCCCGTAATTATGATTCTCGCTTATGACTCCGTACGTATATTACGTACGTACCGCCTCCGCATATGTTTCTATCCGTACGCTCTATAAGTCTGACTCTGCGTGTGATTCGGTCCGTGCGTTCCGTTAGTCCGGTCTTCGCTACGATTTCGATTCTCGTCCGCACCGCCTTTGTCTTGGACATTTCGTTACGATTTTACATATTTGATTATCGCTATCATAATTATGTGTGTTGTGTTCTTTTTTACATACTCGGTACCTCTTCGTACCGACCCCCTTCTCTGGGGCCGTGTTACATGCCCGCGGGTACGGACGCGCGGCGTGATCCGCCCCGTATAGGACTTGATGCAACTGTTGAGCGAGCTCCTTGACCAGCCGATATTTTTGGTATATATTTTTCGTTGTTCATATATTACGTATATATATATGACTATTTGGAGTACGGCGGGGCCTGTCCGTCTTTTGATTACGTACGTATGTTAGAGGTGCGAACATATACGCGAGGTGTGGGTTGTCAACGGTTCGGTACGTATGTGTGAGTTTGCGGTTTTGTCCGTTATGATAGCCTCGGCACATGCAGTTAAGTATGTATATGTATATGTATACGTATGTTTGAGCGATACGCCTTAGGTTTGTATGGATTTATGCATGTCGGATCTATTAGGCAGGTACGTATGGGTGTCCAAGTAGGACACCAGTCACGGCCCACGGGGTTGGGTCGTGACAGCTATATTGGATCGCCAGGAAAAAAGGTTGCGGAATAAGGATGTGGCCTCTGTTAAGGTGCTGTGGCGAAATAATAATCGGGAGGAAATGACTTTCGGGGACGCGGAGGAACAGACGAAGAAAAAGTATCCTCACTTATTCACGGAACCACAGGTAATCTAAATTCTTACTTACCTACGTTGAGTAATAAATGAATTATATGTAACGGCGATAAAAAAGAACTCCCCGAATTGTTTACCAAGCCATAAGGTTAATTTGACATTCGAGGACGAATGTCCTAAAGCGGGGGGAGGGATGTTATATCTCGTATTTTGAACAACGGGACAACTTGTGTGAAATATGAGAAGTTAGGGACAAGGCTATCCCGAGAGACGTTCGTTTGTTTTAAAGGCTTAAATTGTGTATGATTTCCATGTCTTGAAAATGTTAAAACCACACTTGGAGGAATTTTCCATTTTTAGTAAGTGGCCTATTTTGGGAAAGTTGAAAATTCAAAAAAATAAATAAAAAAGAGAGCAAGGGTGGCCGGCCACTTCATTGTGGGCCAAGGCCACATGGAGCATGTGCTATATTATAGAAGATGACTAAGTCATCTTCAACACTTAACCAACATATTTCTAGAGAAATCAAGAAACTAAAGAGAAGAGAAAAAAAAAGCCTATTCGGCCATTGGAGAAAAAAATAAGATCAAGTTTCCTCCATCAAAAAAATATATTCTTCAAGCAAACTTGCTAATTCAAGGGTGCTAAGTAACGTGGCGTTGTTATTTCGGAAGATAGTTTTATTCGTTTTCTCTAACGACCAACTTTGGTCAAGTGAAGAAGTGAAGAAGAAAGGTGAGTTTTAATCTTGTTTTCTTGTGTTATAGATGGTGTATATGTGTTGTTGTATGCTAAAATGGAAGAAAATCATGTTAGGAGAAAAGTGGGAGTTGCAGCCGTGTATAGTGGATGGGGCTATATATATGCGTGTTGTGGTATAATTCATGTATTCATGTTAGTTGACATGTTTTAATTGTTGTAGTGTGAAGAAAAGAATGAAATCATCCTTTGGTGTGACAAAGTGTGTTGGCCGAATGGCCTTCTTTCATGTAGCCTTGAATGAACAAATTATCGTTGGTAGTTTCGTTGTCGTCGTTATGGATTGTATACGGAAAAATGCGAGTTTAATGACTTAGAATGATGTTATGTTGGTTATGGCATGACTTGGGAATTTATGTGAATTTTACATAATTTTTACATTTATGAATATTGCATGGTTAGTATGTGGATTAATGATGTAAATCATGAATTTGAAAGAGAAGAGTGAAATTGATGTTGTTCTCGGGTTTGGGGACCCTTTCGGGTACAATGGAATAATATTTGGAATGTTGGAAAAATTGTATGAATTGCTTAAAGTATCGTCGCATATGGTTTAAATGGGTTTGGATTGGTAGTTGAACGCGTGAGCGTTAATGTTAATTTGATTATATGAGTATAGTTGAATATATTGGGATATTTCTAAGTATGTAGTAAAATGTATTTAATGTTGGAATGTGTTGGAATTGGATAGTAATGTTAGAACGAATTGTGAATTGATTATTGATGTTGTAGTTTGGTTGTTGTTGAAATTGGCCGAGTTGAATCTCGGGGTTGGTGCATTTATAGGGGAAATGCTGCCGAAATTTCTATAGAATTTAATGTTCGTTTGGAATTGGATGCCTAAAGGCGTATGACTAATGTTAATATATTTGGCGCTATGTAGATCTTGGCGTACCCGAGACTTGAAGCTTGACTTAGCTTGCGAGCGGATAAGGTATGTAAAGCGTCGATTTCTTTCCTTGGCATGTCTAGTGCTATTAGGCTATGACCCGCGTCTCGAGGTCATTCTACTCCTAAAATCCGAGCTTAGACGTGTACTTTATTCGATTCCAAGAGCTTATTCCTTAATGTGTGCAAACTAAGATTTCTTGTGTTTCAAATGATTGAAAGTTGAAAGACTTAAAAAGGATTTTGACTACAAAGAGGTCCTGAACTTCAAACGCCCATAACTTTTGCATACGAGCTCGGAACACCCCAAAACATAATATGTATGTTCATAAGACCTATCTTTCCCCTAACTACCATAGTCGGGCTCGGATGGGGGTCGGCACCCGTCCGTGGGGCCCGCGGTTTTTATGCTTAGTAATGATTTTCAGGAAAAAAGTTAATACTATTTTCGTTTAAACTTTGGCATGTGGACTTCTTACTTACTTTATGATTCATGATTATGATTTTATGCATATGTATGCTC
This sequence comes from Lycium ferocissimum, assembly GCF_029784015.1. Classification (NCBI taxonomy): domain Eukaryota; kingdom Viridiplantae; phylum Streptophyta; class Magnoliopsida; order Solanales; family Solanaceae; genus Lycium; species Lycium ferocissimum. Next base: position 3,820 of record NW_026713146.1, read on the forward strand.
ACGACTCCGCTCGTGCTTATTGTTGTCACCTCGTCCGCCGGATCCCGGGCCGGCAGTTGTTCGTGCGCGCTATGATATATATTCGGAGCATGATGTGTTCCGACGCCGTGTCCCCTTCGGCCGGATACCGTGTATCCTTGGCGTTACGGGGGGTACGCTTTATGATATGATATGATCCGTCGGGTGTCGGAGATCTGAAACCTTCTGGAGTATGATGTGGTATGGCGCCATTGTCGGCGGGCGACCATCGTTCTAAGAGCCTATGCATGATTTATGTTTTTTTTTACACAAGTATTTTGACATTTGCATATTGTACTTAATTTCTGCATCTTCTGTTTCGACTTATGATTCTGTATTCCTGCTTTACATACTCAGTACATATTCCACGTCGACCCCCGTCTTCGGGAAAGCTGCGTTCATGCCCGCAGTACGGACGCTCGCCTTGGTGATCCACCCGCCTAGGCCATCTATCACTTTTACCGGGGATCGCTCCTTCTTCCGGAGCTCATATATTTTGGTATATATTTTCTTCGATTTATATGTACATTATTATTCAGGGGTACGACGGGGCCCCCGTCCGTCATATGATTTCGTTATTCCGTTTAGAGGCCTGTGGATATGTATGTGGGTTATGGCTATGTCTGTACAGTGTATATATATGGGATATGTTCTGGGCGGTTCGCCGCCACGGCCACTTGCCGGCTTGCCTGTATATGTATGTATGGTTATGTTGGCCCTGTGTGGCCTTTGTTGGTATTTTCTGCGTGCAGGTTAATTTTGGCTAGTAAGAAAAACAGAGGAAACTCTGCCCAAATTTTATTAAATATTTGAGTTACTATTTTCTAGGACTTTGGTACGTACGGGTGCCCAGGTCGGGCGCTAGTCGCGGCCTACGGGGTTGGGTCGTGACACCCGGCCCTCTAATGAGGGACTCGGTGAATAATGCAGTGAACAGTGCACGAATACATACCCGGCCCGAGACTCGGTGAAAGATGCATTGAGGCATGCACGAGCAGAGTAGTGAGAAACCATATGCACATAAAATCATAGTTACGGACTCAATGAATAAGTAAGTGGTCGACGCTCGAGAGTTAAAACGATAAACATGTTAAGTTCCTTCAAAAGAAAATCGTTAGGGCTATACAAAGGAAAATCTCGGGGACCACGGATATGCATCAAATCAATCCGGGCCCGCCCATGAAAGTTAGATACATCACTCATTATAGAACCTTCTACGAACTCATCGAAGCGATCCGAGCCCTTTTGTGAAAGTTACGGACGTTCGTAGTTACAGAATCTTTTACAACAAAATCTCTTTATGCAATTTTTGAAATCCAATCTTACAAAAGACATAAGGACCATAGTCCGACTATATTAAAAGCGCGAACATCAAGAAATGAATAAGACTCATATATATATGCTCGGATCATACGAATGGAATTGCCCCAAGACTCGTAACTCATCATAGCTTAATCATATCTAAGACATGCCAAAAGAAGGAAAGGGGTAAGCCTTACATACCTCGTCTGCTTCCTAAGCTAATCCGAACTTACGTCTCAGCTTCTCAAGATCTATAACAGCGTCATTTGATATCAACATTAGCCATAAGCACCTAGGAATCCAATTCTACGCTATCACTTTATTTACAGAAATTTGGGCAGCACTTCCCCTATAAATCCATCAACCCCGAGAATTCAACTCGGCCAAATCTTCAACAATAATACCAACAACTATATAAACAACATCAATAATGAGTTCAAAACGCATTCTAATGTTAGTAACTCTTTCGACACAATTCAACAACTTTCCATTCACATTCAATTTAACTTCATACATTCAAGCCAACATCAATGCTCGCATATTCAAAACTAACCCAAGATCATTCAACAAGATTCAAGAATACTTCGGACAATTCACAAAGTATTCAAATCAGCCCATCCACTATACAATGCAACCCGAAACCTTCCAAGTTCAAGAAAACAACAATAACACATTTCTTTCTTCCAAATTCATAAACTATATCGACAACCACATATTACAATATCATTCATGTACATGCAAGAAACTATATTACCAATACGCTAACTTCTACATTAGGTCACAAACGATTCCAACTTCAACTTATATTAACCAATACTCTCATTTTCATGACATAATCCACAACACAACAACCAAATTACACTAAATAATATTTGTTCATCATGCCTACACCAAAGTAGCATATACACGGCTACAACTTCCACACCACAATTTCATGAATTTCATTCATTTCCATGCCCCACAACATACACAAACCATGCATAACATGTGAAAATAAAGATTGAACCTTACCCCTTCTTCACCCTTCTCTACTCGGCTAGACTTTGTATATGGCAACAACGAGTGATTTACTTGCTCCAACAACTACTCCATGTTGTAGAGGACCTTCCAATTAGTAGAGAAACTAGAAGAAAATATTTTTTCATGATCAAAATTTTGGACACCAAATTCGGCTGGGCTATGGCCGAATGGTTCCCCTTATTTTTCTCAAGGTTCTACAAAATTCTAAGGGGTGAAGATGATGAATAATGATGAATTAGTCATCTTCCTATACTTATATAAATCACACAAGTGTACCATGGCCCACACCACACACACACACGGCCACTTGGCCCTTATTTCATGAATACTAAGTTTCCATAATTTCACTTTTAACCCCAAGTTTTCCTTAATATTTTCATCCAATAAAATCATAAGAGACTTATGCCTGAAAACACAGTCGGAAAAATAGCCTTTTCCTTAACTTTTCGCAATTAGCTCGGAATATCTCAATGTACAAAATACGGGATATAACATCCTTCCCCCCTTTAGAACATTCGTCCTCGAATGTTCAACTAATCGCATAAGGTCTTATAAGGATCTCGGGGGGTTCCTTTATTACCATAGCATGCAATTTCATCTACCAATCATATTTCTCCTTCATCTCCTCTTCAGCTTCGCAAGTCGTCTCCTTCCTGTTATTATTCCACCACGGTACCTTAACAGAAGCTACGTCCTTAGTACGCAACCTTCTTGCCTTATGTACAATGTAATTGTCACGACCCAACCCCGTAGGCCGCGACTAGTGCCCGAGTTGGGCACCCGTACACACCCGTTAATCAGAAGTAGCATACGAATAGCTTACACAGTATACAAATAACATATATATACAGAAAAGTAGAACGTCGCCCCGAAGCTGTCACGAATGTATATACAAATCATAATTACGTCTTTCAACAGATGGTATCACACATAAGCCGGTGAGGCTATCATAATATAGGGGGACGTCCAGCACACAGATCCCACGGACATAACTGAACAATAACTACCCATAACCCACACGTATATGTCTACAGACCTCCAAGAATAATGACAAAATCATATGACGGGACAGGGCCCCGCCGTACCCGTGAATAAACATATACATATATATAATAACAAAATGTGGATCAAAGTATAGGCTCCGAGAACAAGGGAGCGCTCCAAGTCCGCTGAACAGAATCCTAAGGCGGTGGATCATCCAAATAAGTATTTGTACACGCGCGGCATGAAACGTGACCCCGAAGAAAGGGGGTCGATACGGAATATGTACCGAGTATGCAAAGCATGAAATATAGTAACCAAGATCATAGTCAAAACCAGAAGTACAGAAAGTAAAATCAATGTCGAAAATATTAAAATGCTTACTCATAAAACACAAATCATGCATAGGCTCTTAGAATTGTGGTCGCCCACCCGTCGTTAGCGCCACAACACAGCATCACACCAGAAGGTTTCATATCTCCGTATCCCCGTCACACATCATAACACATCCTAACATAACACCAAATATACTCGGTACCCGGCCCCTTTAACGAGGGCTCGGAGCCGGACACATCATACTCGAATATATCATAGTGCGCACGAAACATGTCCCGGCCGGGACTCGGTGAAGGAGGTAATGACGGAATGCACGAGCGAGTCGTGAGAAACTATATGCGATTTAAAATACTTTCAAAGACTCGATAGAACATTCAAAATGAATCATCATTTAAAAATCAAGACGATAGTCAAATCAAGTTTCTTCGAATGTCGTTCGAGGGTATATCAAATAGAACTTTAGGACTCATAGATACGTATCAAACCATATGAAATAACTTATGGGAATTAGGGGCATAATCGTCATTACAAACCTAATAGAGAAGTAAGTGATCGATACTCGAGGGTTAAGACAATAGTCACACTAAATCCTATCAAAAGTCGCTAATACTACACAGGGGAAAGTCTCGGGGCCCACAGACGAGTATCCAACCAATTCGAGTCCATTTATGAAAGTTGGAGACCTTATTCATTATGGAATCTCCCACGAACGTTTCGAAGCGATCCGAGCTCGTCTATAAGATTCTTGTTGTTCGTAGTTATAGAATCCTTTACAAACAATATTCTTTATGCAAAATTTGAAATCCAATTGTACAAAAGACTTAAGAACCATAAGTTGACCGTATTAAGGACGTTAACATTAAGAAGTAAATAAGAATCGTATACGTGCTCGGATCTTAAGAATGAAGTTCCCGAGACTCGTACTTACACTAGGACATGCCAAAAGAAAGAAAAGTTAGGCTTTACATACCTCGTCCGCTTCCCTAAATTAATCCAAACTTACGTCTTGGCTTCTCCAAAATCTACAATAACATCTTTAGACGCCAAACATTAGTCGTAAGCTCTTAGAAATCCAATTCTAAACTAGCACTCCATTTACAGAAATTTGGGCAGCATTTCCCCTGCAAATTCAACATCCCCGAGATTTCAACTCGGCTAAATCTTCAACAAAAATACCAACAACCATACTAACAACATCAACAATCAATTCAAAATGCATTCTAACGTCTACACCTCTTTTCTACATATTTCGGCAACATTCTATTTACGTTCAAACTAGCCACATACAATTAGGCCAACGCCAATGTTCATACATTCAAATACCAATCCGAAACTATTCAAACAAAATTCAAGAACACTTCAAGCAATCCAAAAATGATCACACGGCCCAACCAATGGGCAACACCACCCGAAACTTTCCAATTGCCATAGGAACAACAACAACACATTTCTTTCTTCCAAATTTATAAACTACATCAATAATCCGCATGTTAACAACATTATTCTCTAAATACAAGAAATCATACTAAATTCACATTAGCTCCAAAAACGAGCCCATAAACGTTCTCTACTTCAACTTGCACCACTAAACTATCATTTTCATCACGAGTCCATGCAACAACAACCAAAAACACTAAATAAAATTTGTTCATTACATCTACAAAGCGCACCATTCGACACAAACAACGTCCATATTTTCATGAATTTCATTCATTTCTACCTATCACAACATGCATAAGCAACTATAAAACATGTAAAGAAAATTAAACCTCACCTTTTCTCTTCAACTTCTCTATTCGGATGAACTTGCTCATTCCACGAACGATTTTCTTGCTCTAACAATTACTCCATATTGTTTAGCACCTTTAAAAAGTAGAAAAGCTAGAAGAAATTATTTTCTTGGTCAATTGCTCATGGCCCTTGTTCAGCCATAACCATGTTGAATAGCTCTTTGTTGGTTGTTCTCTTCTTTTATTTTTTTTGTCTCGAGGTTCTATACGTTTCTAAGGTGAAGGATGATGAATAATTAATTTGTCATCTTTCACTTACTTATAAGTTGCATCCAAGTGGCCCATGGCCCACAAGTCATGTGCATGGCCACATAGCCTTTTATTTCATGAACATTAAGTTTTCCGTATTGCACTTTTGACCCCAAATTTTCTTAATATTCCATGCCAATAAAATCAAAAACAACTTATGCCTTAAAATAAAATCGAAGGTCAAAAATCTCAACCTCGCATCCCGGAATAGTCTTGTCCTTAACTTTTCATTGTTAGCTCGGAATGTCCTGACGTACAAAATGCGGGATATAACATCCTCCCCCCCCCCCCCCCTTTAGAACATTCGTCCTCGAATGTTGAACTGGTTTTACCAGGTCTTACAAGCACTGCGGGGGAGTTCTTCCACGGCTGTCACATACAATTCATTAATCAATTAATATAACCCATTTGGGACTTTAGATTACCTGAGGACATAGGAAATAAGTAGGAATACGTATTCTTTATCTCTCCTACTACTTAGTCATTACCATAACGAAAGTTACGTTTTTAGTGCGCAACCTTCTCACCTGACGATCCAGTATGGCTATAGGCCGTTCCTCATAGGATGACTTTTACGTAAAACGATATCATCTGTGAAAGATACTGCTTGGAGGGATTGTCTATACCTTTGATTTGACAAGTGAAGGCGGACGCATGCCTCCGACTCGGGTGGTAGATATAATCCATAGGCGGCTTTGTCTACCTTACGGACGATACGATAACTTGACATACCTCGAAAAAAATGAGCTTCCCCTTTTTGTCGAATCTCATAACACCCTTCAAGTATATAGCATGTCAGTTTGTAAGCGGCTCTATAAGCCGATGTATTGTTATGCATTATATTACAGATTTCATTCGATTACAGACTCTATTTGATATGAAAAGATGAAAAGCATGTTTGTTTTTCGAAAAATTTTCATTATGTATTCATGTTATGATTTAAGGGCCCAGTGTGATTATGAGTGTCACGAGAGTCAGCGGGTTCGCTCGGCCCTAGGTAAGGGGTCGGGTGCCCATCACGCCCTAATCGGATTAAGGGTGTGACAAATTGGTATCGAAGCGAGTTCATCCTAGGGGTTGTACGCAAAAAGTCGTGTCCATGAAGTCCATTTATGGTGTGAAGCGCGCCACGTTTATAAACGGAGGCTACGGGGCATCTAGGGTGGTTACTCTTCTTTCACCTCTTAGATCGTGCCATAGAGCCAAGTCATAGGAAATGAGATTTCGACACTAACCTTTGATTGCGACGGAAGAATGACGTCGACGAGAAGAAAGTGATTGATGATATTGGAAGTTACAAAGCACGTGGTAAGCAAAGGTATGAAAGATGTATGTCGGGTAAGGTATTGAAGTACGATCGAAATGTAAAGTTGAGATTGAAAGGAAAGTAAACAAGAAAGTATAACGGTGCGGTTTGAGTTGGGCACACGAGGTATGTTCATCATTTTAAATCTTGTTGTTGATATTGAGAGACTGTGGGCGTGATATGATATGATATGTCCATATATGTATGTTGGCCCTGTGAGGCATTGTTGGTATTTCCTGCGTGCAGGTTTTGAGATAGTAAGAAATATATAAGAAACTCTGCCGAAATTTTCCCGAAAATAAAAATAGAATGAGATATAGGTTTGTAACACGACTTGAAAGGTCGTGCCAATAGTAATGATAAGATTTGACTAAGTTACGAGCACGGCCGACCTCAAAAAAGAAGTTAATTGCTGAATTGAGGATAAGAATAATTAGAAGGTCGATATCGATATGATTAAAAAAAAATATTGGAAGGGGCTTGTGATACTAAGAGACGATTTGGAAAAGGCTGGCAAACCTCGATAGAGAGTTATATTAAGGTACTGATTGAATTAATAAACAGGGATGAATTATGACGATGCTTATAGCTAAAGGAAGTAATAGCATGATTAAGACAAGAATACAGGAGAAAAGAATTGGGATGGATATGAATGTGTTGGATAAGACGACTTGTGAGATATAAGGATAAAGTGGACCAGAGAGGGTAAAGGATTAAGAAGTGCTACATTATAGGATTGACTACGAACAAGGTACAATGCGAATATAATAAGGATTGTTATGGAAATAAGTAAGGCCTAGTGAGAAAGCGGCCAAAGCTATGATGTAACCTATGTAGCTAGAATATAAAGGCACGCGTGAAACGGAAAAGTAAGCTATAGAACGAATAAGGAAGGCTTATCAAGTTCCGTAGGGAAAGTCTGGAATAAGGGTTATATAACAGTGGAAATGATAGCGAGTGTAAGAAAAGAAAGGGTAATTGGGAGAAGGAAATAAAAAGGGAGCGAGATAACAGTGTAGTAATAGACCATGACATGTGTAGCCAAGGACACGAGTACTACAAGTGACAGGACTATGAAAGACTTGAATATAGAGAGGATGAAGAACGAGGTAAAATGAGAGCAGAAATCCGAAGGCCGATAACTAAGTATTTGCAAGTAACGGCAATCGAGGTGTATTCCTCACCATTGAGAATCTGGAAGTCTAAGACGGAAATGTAGTCATATCTAGAGGTAAAGAGTGAATATTGAGAAGTGGAAAGGGTTCAAATAGTAATTGTGAAGTCGGGAGAGTAAGAGACCCTTCTAATTCGGAGGAAAACGCGTTATGAGAACGTTTTGAAATCGGTGAAGACTCCAACTTACTCCAGATCATGTGACGAAGGTTATGCGGTGAGGTGGACGTGATTATACTGGCATTAAAGCATCGTATTTCATCGGAGTTCCAAGGTTAAGCGTCTTTGGAGTGAGAGAAATTTCAGGATGGGTGACCCCCTGGGAAGTTTTCTGAAAGTCTCATAAATTCAGACGTAAGAAGCAAATGAGAAGCTAGAGTAATCTAAGGAAAAATTGGAGTTTGCGGAGTGGGCAGAAACCTCAAGAGGTCGCGTAGAACGGGACGGATTAGACCGGTAAAGAGAAAGAAAGTGCATCACAGTTTTAGAAGTAGGGTGAGTTTGAGTAGCGTTTGGGAAGATTTTGTAAACGAGATGCTAGTAACTATGTATATGTACATGGGTATGCACAAGATATCCCGTACATGGCTATATCAGCGGATATGTGTATTCCGGTAACCAACGTCGCGGTATATGGAAGGCGTTAATCGGACAGGACAACGAAGTTCAAGTGAAAAGAAAAAAAATAATAAATAAAGGGCACAAATGTTACGAGGCAGGCTGATGCTGTTTTGCTACCGATTATGCTTGGAAAGTCCTAGTACGATGATATTTGGAAAAGAAAGGAAGTGAATAGATGGAAGACAAGGGAATTAAAATGTCGGAACAAAAAGTGCCGCCTAATTAAGATTGGAAATACGGACATAGGGCAAGTTATAATCGGGTAATAATATGAGTGTACCCCTAAAGGGGGGAAGCGAGTGCGAGGGATGCAAGTGTAAGGTAAAGGCAGTCGACATTACAATGTCTTGAATACGGATGCTTGGGCTACAGGTAAGATCCCTTGCTAAGACAAGTGAGCAGGACCTAAAAGTCAGCAATAGAGGGGTAGAAGTCAGGAATTGTGGAAATCTTAAATGATATGACATTGGAAAGTGGACGCTTACAAAGGAGAGAATACGACCAGAGGAGACAATGAGTAACTTACAGAGATGTCGTGAAGGAAAATATTGTTATGCGGGATTAGAAGCTAAGATGTAGTCAATAGAGTTGTTCGCTAATGATAGTGCAGCTTGTAAGTAACAAAGGAAGGGAAAGTAACATGACTAAATAAGACGAGCGAGTTCCAGTATGAACGAAATATATAGGGCAGAATGAACCAGGAGAAGGAAAGATCGTGACTACGATTGAATATACTTCGCACGAGTCGTACAAGAGTGGTTATGTTACCAATGAATATTTATGAGCTAAGGATGAGACCAAGCAAATACTTAATGAGAAAAATTTCGAATTCGGTAATAATAATATGGTTACGAGACTTTGGGTGCATCGAGAAAAGAGGTAAAGAGAACTTAAGCTAAAATTACGGAGGTGGAATCAGTACCGAGGGCAAACAGGACATGGTTATGGTCGAACCAAAGATGTGTTCCGATACCAGTTGTAGGAAAATAGAGGCAGAGACCAAGTAAAACATAAGGATTAGCGAAGCCACGTTAAGGTAGTCTTTGGGCTAATTAGAGCACCTTTGTATATTTGTGTAAAGATTGCAACGTCATGTGTGACAGGGAAGTTGGAAACAAGACTGGAGTAAAGGGACAATAGAAGGGTTGAATTAAGGATAAAGAGATGACGCGAAATAAGGTGTCTAGAATGTTACAAGTTGAGTAAAAGGGGGATTATAAGATAATATAAACAAGGTGATCAGAACTAGCTGGTTACTAAAAAGAGGTGAATTTAGACGTCAAATTCTTTCAAACTTATATCAGCTGGGGATAATTGAAGCAAGGAGCGGCTGTGTAAAGCATTATATGACGGGGCTTCGTCGTTGCTTGATAACTAACCCCAAAGACAGAGACGGAAAGCAAAAGGTAGAGCGACAGTTAAAGTCTTTTAAAGAAGTCGAGAAGAAACACATGAGGCTCGGTATGACAGAAAGTACAGAGCACATATGGGCTGGTTTGGGATTGAGAAAAACTAGGTCAATCGGCTCAGATACGATTCAGCAAGCCATCGATAAGGTAAGACTTGTTCGGGGAAAGGTTATTAACAGCTCAGAATCGACAAGAGTCATATGTAGATGATCGACGTCGACACTTAGGATTCCAAGCTGGCAAGTAAGCGTTCTTGGAGATACCACCCATGAGAGGTGTAATGAGATTCGACAGAAGGAGAAGTTTAACCCGAGATGTATTAGACCTTATCATATTGTTCAGAAGGGAAGAAGGTTGCGTACTAAGGACGTGGGTTCTGTTAAGGTATCACAGCAGACCGATAACAGGGAAAAGATGACTTGGAAAGCTAAGGAGAAGATAAAGAAGAAGTATGGTTGGGAAATGAGACTGCATGTTATAGCAATAAAAGGGAACCCCTCTCCCCTTGAGGTCTTTATAAGACCCTATGAGACTAATTGAACATTCGAGGACGAATGTTCTAAAGGGGGGAAGGATGTTATATCCCGTATTTTGTACGTCGGGATATTTCGAGCTAATTGCGGAAAGTTAAGGACAAGGCAATTTTCCCGACTTTGTTTTAAGGCATAAGTCGCTTATGATTTTGTTGGATGGAAATATTAAGGAAAACTTGGGGTCAAAAGTGAATTATGGGAAGTTAAATATTTCATGAAAATTTGGGGCTAGAAGTGAAATAATATTTCATGAAAAATTGGCCAAGTGGCGTCCAATTGGATGTGGGCCATAGGCCACATGTATTAATTATATAAGTAGTATAAGATGATAATTAATCATCTTCCACACTTGAGAGAGTTCAAGAAATATGGAGAAATAAATGAAGGGGACTTTCGACGCCATGTCTATGGCCGAATAAAGAACAAGGAGATATTGATCATGAAAAATTCTTTTCTTCTAGATTTTCTACTAATTGGAAGGTCCTCGTTAACATGGAGTAGTTGTTCGAACAAGAAAACACTCATTCTTGCAAAACACAATCCTAGCCGAGCAAGAAGATAAGTGGGAGAAGGTAAGATTTAATCCTTATTTTCATATGTTATGCATGGTTTGTGTATGTTGTGGAGTGTGGAAATGAATGAAAATCATGAAATTGGGGTGTTGATGTTTGGCCGTATATGTATATGCCATGTGTTGTTGTGAATAATGAATTAATGTTTTAGTATTTTGGTTGTGTTGTTATGTATTTATGATGAGAATGAAGGTTCTAATGAATTAAGTGGAAGTTGTAGCCGTTGGTGTGGGCTGTTTTGGAAGCTAATGTGAGATTGTAATGTGGTTTCTTGTATGTATGATAATAATGTTGTCAATGTGTGGATTGTTGGTGTAGTTGATGAATTTGAAGGAAGAAATATGTTGTTGATTATGTTGAACTTGGGAAGGTTTCGGGTTCGGGTGGTGCATATTGTTTGGATGAATTGAATATTTTGTGGATTGTTTGAAATGTTCTTAAATCTTGTTTAAATGATCTCGGATTAGTACTTGAACGTGTGATCGTTGATTTTGGTTTGAATATATGTAGTTGAGTTGAATATAATTGAATGTCATCGAATTATGTAGAAAGGAGTTATTAATGTTAGAATGCATTTGAAATCAATTATTGATGTCGTTTATATGGTTGTTGGTATTGTTGTTGAAGATTTAGCGAGTTGAATTCTCGGGATGTTGAAATTTATAGGGGAAATTGCCTAAATTTACGTAGATAAAATGATGACTTGGAATTGAATCCTTCAGTGTTTATGACTAATGTTCGATGTCTAATGACGTTGTTGTAGATTTTGAGAAGCCGAGACATAAGTTCAGATTAGCATAGGAAGCGGACGAGGTATGTGAAGCTCACCTTTCTTTCTTTTGGCATGTCCTAGTTGTAATTAGGCTATGACACGAGCCTCGATGTAACTCCATTCTTAGGTTCCGAGCATGTTTATGATTCATATTTGCTTATTGATGTTGGCGCCCTTAATATGGTCAAGTTATGGTCTTTATGTCTTTGATATGATTGAATTTAAAATGTTGTATAAACGGTTTTGTTTCCAAAAGACCCTATGTCTAAAAATGTCCGTAACTTTCATAGACAGAACCGGATTGCTTTGATATGCTCGCAACTGATTCTATAACGTATAATGACTTTAACTTGCATGGGCGGGCCCGGATTAGTTTGATACATATCCGTGGTCCCCGAGATTTACCTTTGTATAGTCCTAATGACTTGTTTTTGAAAGAACTTAACATGATTTCCGTTTTGATTCTCGAGCGTCGGCTACTTACTTATTCATTGAGTACGTGATGATGATTTATGTGCATTTGGTTTCTCACCACTCGCTCGTGCCGGCCTCAATATGTCCCTTCCCGCGTCCGGGCCGGGTGGCATGTATTCGTGCGCCCTCCCCGCATTATTCACCGCGCCCCCTCGGCTAGAGGGCGGGGCACGTTATATATATATATATATATATATATATATATATATATATGATGATATGATGATACGGGGAGGCGGCCAGGATGGCATATGATGACTTTATTCACCGCGTCCCTCACTAGAGGGCCGGGGCACGTTATATGTACATGATATGATGATTTTACTTACCGCGTCCCTCACTAGAGGGCCGGGGCACGTTATATCTATGCATACGTACAAGATGATTTTCTAACTATGTTTTTCAGTTCTATAATGAATTTAACATGTTATTGATACACATACTCAGTACATATTCCGTACTGACCCCCTTTCTTCGGGGGCTGCGTTTCATGCCACGCAGGTACACCCAGATGAGTAGAAGATGTTCCAGCTGGATTGGCGGGCTCCATTTCCTCCCGGAGTGCTGCCGAGTCGGAGTGCTTTTGTTATGGTATCTGTAGTTATGTTAGAGACTTTGCAGACAGTGTCGTGTATATAAGATGTCAGTTTTGTAAGCGGCTATGTAAGTCGATGTATCACTATGCATTGTATTACAGATTTCATATGCTACAGATTTTATTTGATTTAAGAAAGATAAAAAGCATGTTTGTTTTCTGAAAAGTTTTCATTATGCACTCATGTTATGATTTAAGGGCCCAGTATGGTTATGAGTATTACGAGAGTCAGCGGGTTCGCTCGGCCCTAAGTAAGGGTCGAGTGCCCATCACGCCCTAATAAGTTAGGGTGTGACATTTTCGATCAGTTAAGAGGCCCACCCTTGAGCTTGCCTACTTTGAGTGTGGCGAGCTGAGGCACATCAAGAGGTTTTGTCCTAGACTCAGGCAGGATATCCAGAGTGGTCAGTTTCAGGCTTTCAGACCCCCAGCTGCTCCGGCTAGAGGAGGGGGATCTTTTGGTGGGAACCGTGCTCAGACGGGACGGGGTGGTCACACGACTGGTTGAGGTAGCACTCAGCCCAACAAGG
>NW_026713146.1:20000-28852 GCF_029784015.1 Lycium ferocissimum
GTTGAGGATTAAGGGGAGCGTGTGCGTTCCTCGAGTGGATAACTTGATGCAGACCTAAGGGTTCCCCTCCCATGACTTGGACTCAATTCTACCGGGCCTTCCTTGAGAAGTATGCGCCCCGGTCTTTAAGAGATGCGCGTTGGGAGGAGTTTCTACATCTACCGCATAGGGGTATGACTGTGAAGCCTATGTGACTCGTTATCTGTATCTGGCCCGTTATTCCACCCCCGCGGCTGCGGCACGACGAGTTAGGCTTTTTATTAGTGGGTTGGTCGGTCTTCTTCAGATTCCTTGCCTTCAGATGGAGGCCATGGGGGCTTCGTTCCACTCCATCTTCGAGCATGCTTCTTTGGTTGAGGCCGCTAAGGCCCCTGCATTTGGAGGTAGTGGTGCCAAAACACTGCGTCAAATTGGAAATGATGGTGGTTCTAGTTCGAGGGGCGCTGGTCAGTCTTCTAGGCCGTATCAGCCATATTTTGGCTACCATATGCACTCAGCTTTGCAGGTTTCCTCCAGTGAGCCACCCAGACAGAGAGCTCCCGAGAGTTCATTTTCTCGACCGGTAGACAGGGTTGTTTCGTCCGGGTCCTGAGCTTCAGTTTATCAGCCTTCGTCCCCTCTGATCTGTTTTTCATGTGGAGAGGTTAGGCATATTTCTAGGATATGTTCCTGACCCAAACGAGATTATCAGCCACAAAGGATTCCGACATCGTCTGGTGGTCGAGGAGGTGCTTCTCAGAGGGGCGGTGCTCAGTCAGGCCGCGGTAGTTCTCAGAGTTCTAGAGGTGGATCCCAGGCAGTTAGAGGTGGGTCCCAAAATGCGAGAGGGGGATCTCAGACTAGACGTGGTGGGGGCCATTGTTACTCGTTTCGATTAGGCCGGGCGAGAGGCCTTAGATGTTGTTATTACAAGTACCATTTATGTCCATCATAGAGCAGCATCTGTGTTATTTGATCCTGGATCCACTTATTCGTACGTGTCTGCATATCATGCCGTTGGTTGGGATTTGCCTTGCGATAGCATAGATATACTTGTTCATGTATCTACTCCGATTGGAGATTCTGTGATTGTTTATCAAGTTTACCGGTCCCGTTTGGTTACTTTTATGGGGTATGACACTTGGGTAGATTTGATGATTCTTGATATGGTGGACTTTGATATTATCTTGGGTATGTCCTGGCTTTCTCCTTATCACGCGATATTGGACTGTCACGCCAAGACAGTTACTTTAGCCATGCCAGGCATTCCTAGACTTGAGTGGAGGGGTACTCCTAGTCCCGCTCCGAAGAAGATCATTTCCTTCCTTCAGGCGAAGAAGTTAGTCAAGGGGTTCATAGTTAGTCAAAGGGTTCATCAGACCGAGTGTCTCCCCTTGGGGTGCTCCTGTGTTATTTGTGAAGAAGAAAGATGGGACCATGAGGATGTGCATTGATTATCGCCAGCTGAATAAGGTTACCATTCGGAACAAGTGCCTTATTCCTCATATTGATGATATATTTAACCAGCTTCAGGGTGCCTCAGTATTTTCGAAGATTAACTTGCGTTCAGGCTACCACCAATTGAGGATCAGGGCTGAGGATATTCCGAAGATAGCCTTTCGGATGAGATATAGCCATTATGAGTTTCTGGTGATGTCTTTTGGGCTTACCAATGCCCCGGCTGCATTTATGACTTTGATGAATGGCATCTTTAGGCCATTCCTTAATTCCTTCATGATTGTGCTTATTGATGATATCTTGGTGTATTCCAAGAGTAGAAAGGAGCATGAGAGCCATCTTCGTACTGTTCTTGGGTTGTTGAAGAAACATAGCCTTGTTTGCTAAGTTTTCTAAGTGTGAGTTCTGGTTGGAGTCTGTGGCATTCTTGGGCCACGTTGTGTCTATGGATGGGATTATGGTTGACCCACAGAAGATTGAAGGTTGTGAGGGGTTGGGCGAGGCCCCGCGCTCTTTGCGAGGTTCGTAGTTTTGTGGGTTTGGCCAGTTATTACCATCGCTTTGTGAAGGGTTTTGCTACTATTGCTTCATCTTTAACAAGATTGACTCAGAAGGATGTTCCCTTCCAGTGGTCAGATGATTGTGAGGAGAGCTTTCAAAAGCACCAACTTCTTTTGACTTCAGCCCCGATCTTAGCATTACCCGTGGAGGGTAAGAATTTCACGATCTATTGTGATGCATCCAGTATGGGTTTGGGTGTTGTGTTGATCTTTGGAGGGTAGAGTGATAGCTTATGCTTCCCGTCAGTTGAAGATTCATGAGAAGAATTACCCTACCCATGACTTGGAGTTGTTGGCCGCGGTCTTCGCTTTGAAGATTTGGAGGCACTATTTTTATGGTGTCTATTGTGAGATTTTCACCGATCACCTTAGCATTTAGCATGTGTTTACCCAGAGAGATCTTACTTCCAGGCAGCGCCGATGGATGGAACTCCTGAAGGACTATGACATCTCTATTCCTTATCATCCCGAGAAAGCCAATATGGTGGTTGATGCCTTGAGTCGCAAGGCAATGAGTATGGGGAGTTTAGCTCATTTGATTGTTTCCGAGCATCCGTTGGGCATGGAGGTTCAGACTCTGCCCAACAGTTTCTTTCGCCTTGATATTTCAGCCCCAGGCAAGGTTTTGGCTTGTGTAGAGGCGAGGTCATCCTTATTGGACCAGATCAGGACTCACCAATTTAAGGATGCTCAGTTGAGGAAGATTCGAGATAGAGTTTTGAGGGACAAGGCCAAGGAGGCCGTGATTGATCCTGAGGGCATTTTGAGAATTAAGGGTCGTGTGTGCGTTTCTCGTGTTGGGGATTTGATTCATTTGATCTTGTCCGAGGCTCATAGGTCGATTCTGAGAGGTCCGGATGGTCGTTTAGAACTTGTGTGTATATCTGGTTCGATTCCCAATGCACTCGAATGCATTTTGGGACTTGGGTTGGGAAGTTAGAAATGAGGTATCGGGGGCTGCCTCGATTAACGAGGCCTCCATTGGAAATTCTGAGGCCACGAGTGCATTCGTAGCGTGTTTTTATATGGGTCTGTGTATGTGGTTGTGAGCAGATGGCCTCGGGAGTTGGTCGAAATTCGGTTGGAACTTGGAAAAATAAGTAGGATTCTGGTACCTGGTGTCCGCCAGAGCGGCACCAGTGCCGTCCCAGCGGCACCGCCATAGCGGTGGGTGGCCGCCCGTGTTTTGCCCAAACCTTCCCAAAGGTCTGGGAAGGCACCGGGGCGGCCCTGATGCCGCCGTGGCAGTATCAGGCCTGTTATTTCATTAAGTGTGTATTAAAAAGCCCTTAGTCTATCATTTATCACCATTACGAAATTTGAGCTCTTGGGAACTGTGCTAGAAGATTCTTAGGGAAAATCTTAGTGGTAAGACTTGCTAATCTCCTTACTAATTCAT
Organism: Lycium ferocissimum; assembly: GCF_029784015.1. Taxonomy (NCBI): domain Eukaryota; kingdom Viridiplantae; phylum Streptophyta; class Magnoliopsida; order Solanales; family Solanaceae; genus Lycium; species Lycium ferocissimum. The sequence continues at coordinate 23,397 of NW_026713146.1, forward strand.
TACTCCTAATCATTTTAGAATTCCTCTTTCCTTATTAGTTCCTTAGTAATGAAAGATAAAAAGTGGATTTAATGGATATTTTACTTAGGCCTTTTAATGATGAAATTGATTGGGTTTATGCTAGATTATGATGTATCTAAGGTTATTAATCATATATCTTCCATTATTAGTGTTGGATCCTTGAATCAAAGAGTTAGGATTTATACCCAAAATGTTACACCTCGGACATTTCGTGTTGTTGTGCTGTAAATAGACTAACGCAAGCTTAAGGTGAACATGAAGTCCATATGACCTTAAGAAGGGTATTTGGTAGCTTAAAGGTGTATACTACAAGATTTTTGAAGTGATATGAATAGTGAAACTAAGTTCGTCGAAGGAAGTGAAGTATGAGTTGTGCTTGGGAAGATTTAGCAAATTATCGAGTTAATAATTATGTAGGAATGTCTCGAGGAGAAGCCATAGGGCTCCTTGGATAGTTAATGAAGTATTAAACAAGTGCTAAGAAGGTTCCATAAGGATTTGAGATCAAACGAATCTACGAGAACAAGTTCGGGGAAAAGTGAGTTATATGACCACTCATACGGTCCGTATAACTTTATACGGTCCGTATAAGGGTCCGTATAACAGTCACAGAATGGATCAGTTTCTGGTGAAATTATACGATCACTTATACGGTCCGTAGGACCGTATAAAATTATACGGACCGTATAAGTGTCTATATAAATCACGTCGGGTCAGATTTTTAAAATTATATATATGAGACCCAAGTTCTTATTTTTTTCATTTCTCCATCTTATCCACAACTCTTGAGGACTCTAGAATATTCCACACACCATATCAACATAAATCCAAGGAGAAATCAAAGATTAAAACACCAAGAATCAAGAGATCAAGTGCAAAGAGGCTCACTAGGGTTTATGGAAATCAAGAATTCCTTTTGTATTGAAGTTCGAGTTTTCTCAAGTGAAGTATCCTCCTCCAAAGTTCATTCCTATATGATCAAAGGTGAGTTTTACATCCATCCCATGTTGTTAAGAGTATTTTAGTGGTTGAATGACTTGGATTAGAGAAGAGTTGTTAAGAGTATTTGAGTGGTTGAATGACTTGGATTAGAGAAGAAAGTAGAATATGAGCTCAAATATGGAAATAATGATATTTTGAGTAGTAAGTTAACTTGAGTCATGATTCTTAGTATAGTCTGAGTATAATCTTGTTGTGAATGACACTAATGATGTTGAGGAAGTATTATGTGTAGATGAAAATGGTGTTGTGTTCTAATTATGGTTATGAAAGACTTTGAAAAGGAGTTTTGAGGATTGAACAATGTTCAACTTGAAGAAGTCTATTGATTATGATATTATGGATGTTGCCATTGATGTTGGGAGTTGTTTATTATATGGAGAAAGTTGTCGAAACAAAGGAAATGCTGCCCAATTTTCGTTAGCTCTTAGTCGCTTTAGTTTAAACTTAAGCATGTTTTAAACGATCTAATTTAGTACAAATTCTCTTGAATATAGAGTTGTGAGCTTGGAAGGAGAACGTTTAGTCGTTAAGAAGACGGAAAGGTATGTTAAGGCTAGTCTCTTTTCTTTCAAAGGCATGACTCTTATATTACGTTTTCCTCTCTATGCTTCCATGACCTTCTTACATTCCAAAAGTGGAAAGTTAAAGATTCTTAAGAGCTCCTTATGAGAAAGAGATAAGATGCGTTCTATGATAATGATGATGATGATGATGATCTTACTTCTAGAGATTCCAAAGTTTATAAATTGATGCTACTATGAGCTTAATGATCTTATTTCATAATTTCCTTGATGTTATTCATTATTGGCCATCTCACCTCATGACACTAGTTCCTTCAAGATGAGACATAGTGACGATGATTGTTCCATAATATAATCAGAGGGTACCGACCTTACGTCACTCCACTAGAGTTATAGCTTTTACTTGAATTCTCATGCATATTTTATGTTATGTATATGTATGATTACACCGTGCCTTGTTGGCCGGGCAGACACCACTACGATGAGCGTAGTGGGCAGCTATGATGATAATACACCGAGCCTAATTGGCCGGGCAGACACCACTAGCGGGCAGCATGAGATGGTTACCCCGGACGCGGGAGGCCCAGACGCGGGCTAATGATGAACACACCGTACATATATGGTCGAGAACGTATATATATATATATATATATATATATATATATATATATATATATATATATATATATATATATATATATATATATACATATATATATGTATGATGATGTTTTAAATGTAAAAGTTAGCGAGCGATCGGCTACAAGTTATCTTTTCATCTTATGCTCTCTTATTTCTTGATTATGTTGCTATACATGCCTTACATACTCAGTACATTGTTCGTACTGACGTCCCTTTTTTTATGAACGCTTCGTTCATGCCCGCAGGTAGACAGGGAGTCGGCGCAGATGCTTAGGAGTTTATCAGCAGATATACAGGAGCACTCCACTACTCCGGAATTGCCGTTTATTGGTATATTCTTTTGTGTACATATTTGGGCCATGGCGGGGTCCTGTCCCGTCCTTATGATTTCAGTACTCCAGTTAGAGGCTCGTAGATACATATGTGTGGGTAGTAGGTGTTTTATGATCTCTTTAGCGTATGTCTTGTATATCATTTTATAGCCTCGTGGGCTTATACATATATCTTATTTTGGGGAGTAATTGAAGATCATTTCACGATAAGCTTGTGTTGGGAATGGTGTATGTTTAGGTTGAGTTTGGTGATAAGTCTGACAGGCGGTGCTCGGTATGCTAGCTCCGGGTACCCGTCATGGCCCTCTAGTTGGGTCGTGACACAAAATTGGAGGTTTTGCTTGAATTTTGAAATTGGATAAATCCTTGAGTTAATTTAGCAATTAGTTGATGGGTTTTGATCACCTAGTGTTTAATTGGATAATTTACCCCCGAATTTCCCGTTTTGCCCTTATGGGCCCAGTTTTTCCAAATTCTAGGGTTGGTTTTGACCTAATTTGAATGATAGCAATATAGGCATCGATCTTCATGATTTCTAATCTAGATTTTGAATATGCCTAGACTTCTTTGATCTTGAGGCTCAGCGGAAAGGCAAGGCTAAAGAGTAATTATTGGTGTTTTGTTGTTCGGCCATCCAGGTAGGTTATGGCTTACCCTTGGTGAGACTTCATGTAGCGAAGCATATATTTAGATGATATTATCGGTGACAGCATGTAAACTTTCGGGTATGAAGTTTAGTTGGATATTGCCTTAGGTTGGGCCCTGTTGTGTGATTGGGGCTAGCCACCCTGTTGTGTTGTGACTTGATTGTTCTATTGTGTTGGCTTGATGCCACGTGTTGTTAGTAGATATTGGGACCTGTTGTTCCATCTTGATTGTGATATTGTAGTATCTTACTGGTTGATGTTTGATACGAGGATAGAGTTCTATATGACTTGTGTAGTCTTTCATGATATTGTTGGCGTACCCATGTTTGGTAGTTGTGATATTGATTAATTATTGATGTTGACACATACATTGCACGCATTCTCATCCTTCATGATATACTGTTGATACATTGTTGATACTTGATGAAACATTGTGATGAGCTGGGCTCGATTTAGATGAGAGTGATATGAGAGTCCGATATCTGATGTTTGTCCCGGAACCGTGAATTGAGTGAGTACATGGACTCTGCGAGTCCCCCAGGGTGGTCCTGATGAAAATCCTCTGTGGGCAAAGATCCGGAGTCTTGTCTGTCTGTTGGGTAAAGATCCGGGACGAGTAGCACTTAGACTTCACGAGTCACCTTGGGTTGTGCTACCGAGACGTGGAGGTATTCCGTCCGGAGTATATGGGTACACAGCATTGCATGGCATTGCATTTGCATTCATGCATTATTGCATTGCATTGCATCATGGCTTATATTGTGATGATCTGGTGTTTTACTTGTGATGTTGGTTTCGGATTGGACATATTAAGACTTGGCACATTTGGATTTAGATGCTCTACCTAGGCGATGACTTGTACTTGGTTCCGATTTGTGTTGACTTATACTTGTTGATTTATCTGCCTATCTTGCTTTATTGTCTGTATTATGTTAGCTAGACTTAGTCGGCCTATGATACCTACCAGTACTATGGTTTGTACTGACCTGCACTTGCTGCGCTCTTTTATGAGTGCAGAGTTCCAGTTTGGGTCTTCTTCCGTCTCCTATGGCTGATAGTCGTTGTCAGGACTGCTTCCAGTCGACAGGGTGAGCACGAGATGTCCTCTGCCTTGAAGACTCCTCCTTATTTATGCCTTACTTTTCCATTCTGAGACATATACAGATTTGATGTATTATTATATTTCCAGACTTGTATATTTCGAATTCTAGATGCTTATGTATGGCTTAGACCAGACCCTGGGTGTATTTTCTTATTTTCGCACTTTTTCTATTTTATTATCGTAAGACTTACGTGATTATTCTCTTCTGCTTAATTGATTTATTTATTTATACCTTTATTATCGTTGGGAGGAGGGTTCACTTACTGAGTTAGGAAAGGTAAGTGCCCGCACGGCTTAGCCAAATTGGGTCGTGATATTTAAATATTCAGCAGGTTAAGTACGAGCACCAAAGGCCGGTGGTACTCTTCAAAGGATTCCCATTCCTAAATGAAAGTGGGAGAGGATCGCCATGGATTTTGTGGTGGGTCTTTCAAAGACCTTGGGTAAGTTTGATTCGATCTGGGTCATTGTTGATCGGTTGACTAAGTCTGCACATTTTATCCCGGTCCAGCTTACTTATAATGCTGAAAAGTTAGCCAAGATATACATTCGTGAGGTTGTTAGACTACATGGGGTTGCTATTTCCATCATATTCGATAGGGCACGATGTTTACATCTCGGTTTTGGAAGCATCTATATTTGGAATTGGATACTAAGTTGGACCTTAGTATAGCTTTCCACCCCCAGACAGACGGTCAGTTCGAGCAGACGATTCAGATTCTTAAGGACATGCTTCGTGCGTGTATGATTGATTTTGGTGGTCATTGGGACCAGTTTTTACTATTGGCAGAGTTCGCGGATAATAATAGTTATCATTCGAGCATTGATATGGCTCCGTTCGAGGCACTCTATGGGAGGAAGTCTAGGTGTCACGACCTGACCTACGGCCGCGACGGGTACCCGAGGCTGACTACCGAGCACCCCTCATTCTACTGCTTAACCTGTCTTTATTCATTTCTCTTGTCGTTTATGATCATAGAAAACGACTTTCATATAGAACATGTTTGCTTATATAACATAGGCCCTTTGGGCTATCAAAATAATAATATACATAGGCTTTCATTTACATAATGACTATGGGACCATACTACCAAGCATACGTATCTACGAGCCTCTTCGAAATACTAGACATATGGGCGGGGCCGGGACCCGCGTGCCGCTCTATGTACAAAAAATCATGTCTCAAAAT
>NW_026713147.1:0-56692 GCF_029784015.1 Lycium ferocissimum
TTATTTATATCTTTAGTATTGTTTCCTTATATTATCGTTCCTATTCCGTTTTATTACCATGTTATGATTTATGCCTTACATACTCGGTACATTATCGTACCGACGTCCCTTCTTGTGGACGCTCGCGTTTCATGCCGCGCGCGCAGTCGGCGGATAGGCGGACTTGATCGTTAGAGCCTACACCGGGGTACACGACACCCAGCGCTCGGTTGTCCGGAGCCTCACTTCCGTGGTACTCTTTTGTGTATATATTTTCGGGCACGACAAGCACTCGGCCCTTTCTAGGTATAAGTGTATTATGTCTAGAGCTCGTAGACGTATATGTTCGATCATTATGTACCGTTAAATATGTGGTATTTTGGCATCTTAACGCCGTTGTATGAAGCGATAGCAAAGCTAGCTAGTTTATGTTCATAATGACGTCGCTAATGTTAATGTTCAGCTTTGAAAAAAAATATGGCACCGTTTATACGACTTGCTAAGAGGTACAGATACAATGATAGGTAAGGGGTGCTCGGTACAAGTATCGGGTACTCGTCACGGCCCCTAGACGGGTCGTGACAGAGTCCCTCATTATAGGGTCGGGACTCGTTATATGTATATGTATATACTGATATGATGACATGATGATACGGGGATGGCGACCAGGATGGCATATGATTATTCTATTCACCGAGTCCCTCACTGGAGGGCTGGGACACGTTATATATGCATATGTACAGGATGATTATCTAATTATGTCACTAAGTACCATAACGAGTTGGGTATGATATTGACACGCATGATTTATGTTTCAAAGGTAAACCTTGTGGTTTTCTGATTATTGTACTAGTTTTCTATACTCCTTATTTCGATGATCCTTTGCATCGTATTTTATGCTTTACATTTCGGTACATATTGCATCGACCCCTTCTTCGGGGGGGGGCTGCGTTTCATGCCCGCAGGTACAGATACTCGCTTCGGTGATCCGCCAGCTTAGGATATCTATTCTGCTATCTTGGAGTGCTCCCTTGTCCCGGAGCCTAGATTTTGGTACAAATCATCTTATTGTATATATATGTATGTATCCAGGGGTACGGCGGGGCCCTGTCCCATCATATGATACTGTTGTTACTCTTAGAGGTCTGTAGACATGTGTGTGGGTCTGTATATAGTTATTGTTTAGTTGTGTATAGATAACTTATGTTTTGGGACGTTCCCATTTGTAGTGGCAGCCTTGTCGGCTTGCGTATGTACATATATGTTTTGGGATACTATATGTAGTGGCAGCCTTGTCGGCTTGCACGTATATAGTTGGGACATTCCCCTATGTTATGACAGCCTTGTCGGCTTGTATGCGATGTTATCTGTCGATGTTTGTAACTCCCCCGGGAGACAGGTTGCGTGGTATATATATATATATATATATATATATATATATATATATATATGTATTTGAGACGACGTCTTGCCCTTTTTATATATGAGTTCCTTATTATGCTAGTTGTGGATTGATTATAGTTAACAGGTGTGTTTACGAGTGTCCAGCTCGGGCACTAGTCACGGCCTACGGGGTTGGGTCGTGACACTTAACTCAGTACCGCTTTGTCCTTTAGAATATATTACTTCTGTACAATCCATTCTTCGCTTCCAAAACTTATTCTGTTCATTTTGATCATCCCCTCTCATTGTTATTATGCTGATCCTTTTCCTAACAATCGTTCTGTTTCGTTATTCATCTTTCCATAGTCTTGGTCTTTTACATCCAACCAAAGATATCACTCGTGATCTCGATTATACAAATCACAAACTATTACTACTTTGCCGTATCACTTTTCTCTGATTTCTTTTTCAAGTTGACTTCCTTTTTCCTTTTGCTTGCTATCATTTATGTGATTGCGAAACCTCTATGTTGGACTTTCCCCTAACAAGATCTTATAAGCTTTCTTATCTAGTGCCCCATGGCTCGCTTATTGGTTTCACACTTGCATTCACTCTTTATTCATATAGAACATGTCACCTCTTTAGTCGTTTCCTCGTTATACTTTACATACTTTGTATTACAGTTCTTGCTACGTTCTCATTATATCCTGATCATAATCAACTCTATAGAGTGCCACTTCTTGATCTCTTTCGCAAGCCTGCTTATAAAATAGAATGAACCTCGTGAAGTAAGCATACTTAACCTGTTACTCTGTCTGATCAGCCCTATTACACTTACCACATAAGTTGTCTTACCAATGTATTCACGTTCATTATAACCTTTCGTATATCGCACCCCTGTCTCAGTCATGTTGTTACTTTATTATGCTAATAGACTTGCTGTATTTTACTTGCGTTTACCATCCAATCAATACTTCAGTATCACACTCTATTGGAGTTACCCTTTCTCTTCTATGCGGTGTTTTAGTACCACCAATCTCCCTAATTTACTCTAGTATTTCTCTTTACCATCTCAATGTCGATCTTATAATTACCGTTACTATCAATTCAACAACATTTAACTCATCTCTTGTAGTTGTCAACAATACTCCTTATTTAATCCTGTCCTGCCATTACTTTTTACACAACATCCTTTCCCGTTAGCACATATTACAAGCTTATATCTTATCTCATTTAAATTCTAGGAAAATTTTGGCAGAGTTTCCTCTATATTTCTTACTATCCAAAACCTGCACGCAGAAAATACCAATAATGCCTCACAGGGCTAATATATATGTACGACATATCTCAGCCACACAGGGCTCCCAATTTTAAGTAAAAGTACAAAGATGTCGAAACTTACCTCATATATCACACCTCGAGATGTACCTAATCCTTTAGCGATCTGCCCTGTTATACCTTCCTATTTACTTTCCCTTTCATTCTTTAGCTTTACATTTCAATCATACCTCAATATTCTTACCTCACCTGACATACAGCTTTCATACCGTTGCTTACCTTTGTACTGATTCCTTTAATTTGTTTAGTTCACAAACTTATAACTGAACTTATCATCAAGAGATACATTTAATAAATTCCTCTGTTGTACGAACCCTGACTTACCTCTATGACAACCAATCCATTATCATATAAATACATATTCTAATAACGTAGCCTCAACGAAGTGACTTACCTCTGAAACTTTCAATATCATCAATCACTTTCTTCTGTCGATACCGTTCTTCTGCTGAAATCAAGGTTTAGTATAAGGAATCTCATTTCCTATGGCTTGGCTCTATCGCACGATCTTAGATGTGATAGAAGAGTAACCATCCTAAATGCCCTGTAGCCTCCTGTTTATAAATGTGGCGCACAACACACCATAAACAAGACTATACTAGACACGACTTTGCAGACAACCCCTAGGACGAACTGCTCTGATACCACTTTGTCACACCCAAATTCCGATAGGGCATGATGGGCACCCAACTCTTACTTAGAGCTGAGCGAACCCTCTGGCATTCACATAATGAAACTGGACATAAACAAAAAATCGTAAATATAATAAAGTACTTTCTGTCAAACCATAGAAATTTGCGAACGATATTCAATTAATCAAAAATCGAGTAAGTCAAACTGACATATCGGCCTACATGGTCGCTTTACTCAACGCATGACATCTCAACATACTAACCACAGGACACTGTCTGTAAAGTCTCTAAGAGTAAACACCTGAATCAAAAGAATCGGGACAGGGCCCCGACGTACCCATACACACATATGATAACCGTAATGACTCAAGACCTTGCTCAGTGAGGAAAATGGGTTTGCCAATCACTGATAGCCAACCATCCTAGCTGGATACTTTTACCTGCAAAACAATCTGGGACTATGTTGTATGAACACAGCCCCCCCAGGCAAAGAGACGTCAGTACGAACAATGTACCGAGTATGTAAGGTAGCAGTAATCATAAAGAATGAGATATAAGCCATAATGAAAGTATGAGAAACCACCTGTAATATGAATAGCCCCAAAGGCAGAGAATAACCATGTAAGTAGCCCCAAAGGCAATGACTAAAAATGTAAATATATACCATACCCGGCCCTTTAGTAAGGGACTTGGTGAAATATAAATATATACCATACCCGGCCCTCTAGTGAGGGACTAAATGAAATAATCATATATATACCGTACCCAGCCCTCTAGTGAGGGTCTCGGTGAACAATGCAATGAAACTGTGCACGAATACGTACCCGGCTCGGGACTCGGTGAAATGATGTAATAACGTTATGCACGATTAGAATATCAGGAGCAACCATATACAAACTAAATCATCATCTGAGACTCAATAGAATAATTAGAATGAACCAACACTTGAGAATCAAAGACAACTATCATGTCAAGTACCGCTGAGAACTAGAATTCATTGGAGTCATGTATGTTCATCGTTCGCTCGTTTTATGTAATTTATGCCAAAAAGTAAGAAGGGACAGCCTTAACAGACCTTATCCGCTCCAAGCTAACCACAAATCAGATCCCGGGCTCCCCAATCTATAACAACAGTATTGATATCAAGTATTAACTATAGTACACTTAGAATCCAAAGTCTAAGCTAGCACGTTACTTAACAAAATCCGGGCAGCATTTCCCCTATGTCACCCACTCCAACCCAACTTTAAACAACTCCCAATCAATGGTAACAACATTAGCAACAATCGTACATACAAGTTTCCATATCAAACCAAGTAAGAATTATGCCACAATCCCTTTTCAACTAATTCAAGAACACAAAATCTCTTTCCTCGAGTTTTAGTCCAAATATATATAGACAAATCTTCCATCAATTCTCTTCATAAACACATAGACATATACAACAACCTCAAGAACATCTTATTCATTCTATTTACCATAATTCCCATCCATACCAACGTCCACATAACTCACAAAACAGTCCAACAAACAGCCCGTAAACCAACAACAACATCAAATACGATTTACGGTATAATTTTCATATTTCTCATCCCACAATATAACTATGACCTGGATGAATTTAAATATACCTAGGAGAGGAGAATTATTACCTTATATGCCAAGAAATAATATTCTTCCTCCCTACTTCACTTCGAAGAAAGCCCGAATTTAACAACATGACAAAATAGAATAACGAGCTTGAAACGGGGAGCGAAACCCATAACAAAATTAAATAATGCTGCTTCATCTTGATCGGTTGGATCAAAAAAAATTGTATCAATTATTCCGAAATGCTTCTTGCTGCTGCCTCCACCCTATGTATATCCAATATTCATCTCTCATATAGATACACCGTGAGAAATATTATAAGTTCCCCTTTTCCAACATTCTTGTGTTAACATGCCCCAACATCTAAAGCTCTAGTGGTCCCTACTTATAGAATTCTTAATTCAATGCTAGTAAAAATATCAAAAACATGGATGTTGCTATAGGAAAGAAAGCAATATGCAATTAGTTGGTTTTCAAATAAAGTCACCAAGAGCTTGGCCTTTACTAAAGGGCATTTAAGGTGTAGAGATTTTATCTCATTTTGACGCCTCTAAAGGATATGATAATACACAGATGTGATGACTCCAATTACCTATTAGTGCATAGTCATTTACTGCTCCCTATTATGATGCCACGTGCAAGATGTGGTGTCAACTTACCACTTATCAATTAATACCATATTGTTTTACTCTTCCACTTATTCCAACATTTAACCGATTTTTCGTATAGTTAATTTCTTGATTCCAATTCACTTATGTAATAATTATTTTTACCACACTTCATATATTCATCTTCATGACCATGTGATATAGCACTATTCCATAGCCTCTTTTGGCACACACGAAATATTATTTCCCATCATCGTTGTCACTCTTTACCGTCTTAAATCATTTCAGGACTTCATCCTTTTATACACCGAGCTCTTAATTTTCATGCTTGAATATGACCAAATCTTTCGGGCTCGGGTAAATTTGCTCATGTTGGATGGTTCAATTTCCTAGTCTAAAAATACGGGATGTTATAGCTTGGACCGTATATCATTCAAATAAATTTTGAACCTTGACGAAATTTATTTTCTTCGATTTGTTTAACTTCTGATCCTTATGATACATCTGTACTCACTCTAACCACATATAAGCTTAGGGGATAACCTCGTTTTCATTACTAGTGTCATTTAACTCACACGCTTTCCAACACATGAAAACACGGGATGTAACAGATCACCCCACCAAATAAAACCTTTCCAAGGGTAGAATGAGCTAATAGAAACTCGATTGAGTAAGCCTAAGAGCTGAAACGTGACTTGTTTGTGGTTGTTGTTTGATTTTATCGAGTCCGTCGGGGGTTGACGTAGAGAATTAGAATTCTGTTGGAAATTTTGAGGCCACCGATGGATTCGTATGACGTCTTTATGTATATGTGCATGTTTTGTTTGTGTTTTTGAGGCCTTGAATAAAATGTTGGGTGATAGGGGGGAAAACTGGACAAAAAGTCAAGCTCACTGGCCAAATAGGACCGCTGTGGCGGTGGAAGTACAGTTATAGCGGTGGGTGGACCGGTACCAGCGGCCATCCATTTTCTCGGTAGCCGCTGTGGCGGGCGATTGGCCGTTACGGCGATACCGCCATAGAGGTGGATGGACCGCCATAGCAGTGATGCGGATTCCTTTGGTCCGCTGTAGCAGTCACTTGACCGCCATAGCCGGACCGCTGCAGCGGTAAAACGACCACTGTAGCGGTCGACGAAAAACAGTAGCCTGATTTTATAACACTTAGTCTCCCATTCTTAATTCATAAAACACCAACACAGTTCCCAACAAGCACCTAAGGCAAAATTCCAAGCTAGGGCAAGAAACTCTTGAGGGGTAAGTCTCATCTATCCCTTTCTATCATTCCGTTTCTCCTTCGTGATTGTCATCCCCTTTGTGGGTCTTTAATGGTGGAATTGTAATAGAAGCCCTAGAAATTTATAAACCTTCTAAACTTGATGGGTTATGGTAGTTATCACTTATTTATCCTCTAATGGCTTGGATTAACTCCTCCTAATCATGAATTGAGTCCTTAGAACCATATACTAAGTGAATTGAGACTTAGGGTTCTAATAAAAATGGAAGCTTTGTCCTAAAATCTGTTTTAAAGGGTAAAATTGATTAGGAAACCATGAATTGAAGGTTAATGATTGTAGAGATAGAAGTTATGATAAATTCACTATTAATGGATGGTCTCACTAATTGAAAAGGGTAGAAGTAAATGGGTCTTCTTCCCCAAATTGCTGTTCTTGTTTAAATACATGGTTTATTTCTTACTTAGCATCATATTGTTAGACTTTGACAGTTATGAGGCGCTTTGAAAATAGAAGACTCATGTGGAGTGGTTCGTGGCTCTTGTTCTGCATTCGAGGTAGGTTATGGCTTACTTTAGTTAGACTTTGATTAGCAAAACGTATGTATTGTGTAGAATTAACGGGAGAAAACATGATTAGGTCTTCGAACATGGCGTTTTGGTTGGATATTAGCAAGGTTGGTATGACTTCAGATTTTGTGGGCTCGTCGCCATTACATTATGTACTGAAATATGACGTGTAGTTGTATTCATCTTTGCGGTGATTCGGGATGGATTTCTATTATGTCAATTTTTGTTGATGGTGGCTTGTTGCCCTGTTATTGTGATTAGACTTATTGCCTAAATTGTCATGTTGTACTCAATTCTCTCTTATTGTGACACATATTTTCAGAGAAAGAAAGGATAATGAGCTTAGGCTTGAATTGTGATATAAACTTATGACAATACGTAGATGAAAACTTGATGTATGATTCTTGTTGATGATAATATATAGAAAAGTGGAACTTCTTGGTGATAAAGACTTAGTTGTGAGGCGTACCTGCTACAGGTGGAAGTAAAGGGGGACATAGCCTAACATGTTGGTTGAGATGGTTTGTATGATTCATTTCATAGTTGAGTTGATCCAAGTCTTGATATGACTTGTGGCTTTGTGACTTGTACCTTCACTGTTGCTTCATTGGTTTGCATTGATTTACCATGTTTACACTCATTTATGCATTCATACACTCATACATGACGGAAATGGTTCGGAAATAATTCATGAAGACTTGTGGCACGATGCCTTGTGTTTGACATTGATATTGCTAATTGTTCATAGTCCGTACATACTAATGAACTGGAATACATTGAGACATACATTGTGATGTGAAATTAGGGAAGAAGTTAATATAATCTTCTTGCTGCACTTGTGATGCCATTTGATACATGGTGCTTGATGAATTGATCATTGAGAGTGATGTGACAGTGTTATTATACATATGAAAAGGTTGTGAGCTCGTGGTTTGAGGTTCGTTCTGGAAACGAGTGGTACATGATGTGGATCCGCGATCGAGGTTCTTTCTGAGGCAGAGGATTTATGGCTCGGGTCCGAGGAGTGGATTCGGAACGAGGGTACATGGACACTATGGGTCGCCTGCATGTCATGACTACTGAGCTATGACATTAGTAGCATGGGTGTACAGTGCGTATTTGCCCAATGCATTGCATTACATTGCATTGCACATAACCATATTTTGCATTGCCCATCATTACATTTTATTCTGCATTATTATATGGCTCGTTTAGTTCTGATTTTGGTGTGTTTGCTGAAACGGCTGTTGTGGTATTGATATGATCATTGACTGAGTTAAATTGTGGATTAGTGACTCTACCTAGGGAAGAAACTTGGGCTTGTGATTATCAGGTGAGATTATTGAAACTTGTCAGACTTGTGGGTTAGAAGCTTCATCTTAGGTTGTGACTCTGTTATGGGATATTCTGTGACATGGATTTGAGTATTAAGTGCCTATCTGTTTATCTTGTTGATTTTATACTTATATGGTTGAACTGATCTTAGTCGGCCTATGATGCTTATCGGTACATAGTGTCTGTACTGATACTACCTTCTTTGCACCCTTTTGAGTGCAGATTGTGTTCCAGAGATTTCATCGCATTACATCTCTAGGTTGAAACTAGTTTGCTCGATCAGATCCGAGGGTGAGCTTCTATCCATGCCATGACACCTAAAGATCTCTCTTTCCAGATGTCTATTTTTATTCTAGACATTATTTTTTTTTATATTTGAGATATACTTCATTCTTTAGACATCGTTGGTTAGAGTCCTTGTACGATGACTTTCAGATTTCGGGGGTGTAATAGCTGAGACTTCCGCACTTATATTATCTATTAATTCTGAATTTTTATTTATTTATTCATTCACATGACCATTGATTGTTTAAGTATAAATGATTAAAGAAGTTAAAATTGGCTAATAATTAATGGGTTAACGGGTAAGGGTTCGCCTACTAGTGATAATAAGGTAGTTGCCCGCACGATCGGTAATTAGGATCGTGACAGATAGCATTATGGTGGATTCTAAAAAGATCAAGGTAGTTAGAGATTGGTCGAGGCCTACCTCGGTGACTGAGATTCAGAGTTTTGTAGGCCTTGCGAGTTATTAACGCCGATTCTTGAAAGGGTTTTCATCTATTGCTTCCCATTTGACTAGCTTGACTCAAAAGAATGTGGCTTTTCAGTGGTCAGATGAGTGTGAGTAGAGCTTCCAAAAGCTCAAGAAATTATTGACTTTAGCACCAATATTGGCATTACCGGTGGAAGGGAAAGATTAAACCATTTAATGTGATTCTTTGAGGATAGATTTGGGTTGTGTGTTGATGCGAGAAGGCAGAGCGATCGTATATGCTTCAAGGCAGTTGAAGATTCATGAGAAGAACTACCCCACTCATGACTTGGAGTTGGCGGCAGTAGTTTTTGTTTTGAAGATTTGGAGGCACTATCTTTATGGGGTCCATTGTAAGGTGTTCACTGACCATCATAGTTCACTGACCATCGTAGTCTTCAGCATGTGTTCAACTATATAGATTTTAATTTGAGACAGCAGTGGTGGATGGAGTTACTTAAGGATTATGATATGACTATCCTTTATCACCCGGGCAAGAAAAATGTTGTAGCGGATGTATTGAGTTTAAGGCGGTAGGCATGGGTAGGTTGGCGTGATTGATAGTGGAGGAGCGACCTTTGGCTATATATGTTCAGTCCTTGGATAATAGTTTAGTGAGACTAGACATATCAGAACCGAGCAGGGTTCTGGCTCGTGTGGAGGCAAGATCATCTCTTTTGGAGCAGATTAAGGTCCAACAGTTTGAGGATGTGAAGTTGTGCAAGATTCGACATAAAGTGTTGCGAGGAGAAGCCAAAAAAGTGATTTTTGATAATAAGGGTGTCTTGAAGATTAAGGGATGTGTTTGTGTTCCTCGTGTTGGTGGTTTGACTAAGTTGATTATGGAGGAGGCTCACAGTTCTAGGTATTCCGTCCATCCTGGTGCTTTAAAGATGTAATGTGATTTGAGACAGCATTATTGGTGGTGTAGGATAAAGAGGGATATTGTGGAGCATGTGTCCTAGTGCTTGAATTGTCAACAGGTGAAGCACGAACATCAAAAATCAGGTGTGTGACTCAGAGGATGCCCTTACTATTGCCTTCCTGAAGATAGAAATGAGCTAATAATAACTCAAAGATGTAGAAGTCTAAAAACTGGGACTTGAATTGTTGTTGTTGCGGTGTTTTGTTAAAAACCCAAGCTAGTGGTTAATATGGACCGCTGCAGCGATTGTGGTACCGTCGTAGCGGGTCGAGGCTCACCACTGCTGAAGTCTGTGAAGTTAATAAAGTTTGCCATAGCAGGACCTTTCTCACTATAGTAGGACCATCATAGCGAGCAGCAGTTGACGGGAGGAAAAATCAGCATTTTATATTCTTTATTCGGAAATCATTCCGCACATAAGTCTAAAACAGTTCCTAAGAACACTTGTGGCGATTTTCTAAGGCTAGGGCTAAAATACTCCTGAAAGGTAAGTCTCAACCCTGTACTTTGTTCATTCCATCATCATTTTAAGTTCCATGATTAGTTTAAGGTTCCCTAATGGTGAATAAAAGGACTAAAGCCCTAGAACATCAGAAACTCTTGAATAATGAATGGCTCAGTGATTTTATTGTTGGTTATTCATCTCAGGTTATAGATTATCACTCCCTAGGGGGGAATTCATGTTCTAATGGATGAGAATGATGTATTGAAACTAAGGGTTTCATAAAGATGGTAACTTTTGCATAAAAACTGCTTGAAATAGGGTTGAATTGATTAGAAACCCATGAATTAGAACAATATGATCATTGAGAGAGAGGTAATGATGAGTTCACCATGAGTGTAGCCCAACCAAGTAGAAAGAGTAGAAATAAGCGGGTTTCCCTTTCCAATTTGTTATTTTGTTGAGTAGATGATTTGAATACTCATTTAGCGCTATGTTTCTAGACATTGAACATTCTGAGGCGTTGCGGAAAGAAAAGTCGCACGTGGAATAGCTTGCATTGTTCCAGTTCTACGTTGAGGCAGGTTACGCTCTATTTGAGTTAGACTTTGATTAGTTGATTGTATATGTCATGAAATTGATGGGAGAAAGCATGATTAGGTCTCCGGATATAAAATGCGGTTGGAAATTCCTAAGTTTGACATTGATTGATTGATTTTGTGATGAACTATTATGATATGATAGAGAAGAAGTTAGATAAAGAAGAAGTTAATGAATACTCTTCTTGTTGACTTGGAATAATCCCTTATTCATGCTATTGATGAATTGATTCTTGAGACCTGATATGACTTGCGGCATGGTGACTTATGTTCCTTGATATTGATTTATTGATTGTTCACATTCTTTATTGATTGTTGCAACGGAAATACATTGAGATGAGAAAGAACATATAAATATGAAAAGGCACATTTGACAGGGGGTGAGGATGTGGCCTAGTTATGGGCTAGTGATTCAAGGTTAGTTTCGAAGTGGGTGGTACATGGACACCATGGATCCCCTGCAGGTCATGGCTATTTGGTCAAACAATACAATTTAGCACGTATGTACGGATATGTGAAAGAGTTGCATACTTCGTGAGTTACGGTTGTTATGATGATGACGTGGGTTGAATTACTTTTATTGATTGTTGTTTGTGTGGGCTTATCTTATTCGGTGTTGGATGATTCTTGTCATAATTTCATATGGTTATGTGCTATTGTGCTTATCTGTCTATTCTACTAATTTTATGATTTTATGCATGATACTAATCTTAGTCGGCCTATGATATCTACCGGTACATAGTATTTGTACTGATACTACCTTGTTGCATTCTTTTGAGTACAGATTGTGATCCAAAGACATCTACCAGACCTCGTATTTAGCGTGAGTCCAGTTTCTGACAGATTTGAGGGTGAGCTCCTATCCATGCCAGGCCGCCTAAAGATCTTCTTTTATCGATGTCTACTTCATTTCCAGACATTACTTATGTTATTTCAGACAATTGTTATTTCCTTAGGTAGTTTATATTTTAGAGTCCTTATACGATGACTTTCGGATATTTGGGGTTGTAATAGTTAGGATTTCCGCAGTTTATTTATTTATGGCATGATTAGACAAGATTTATGATGTAATTTTGGTTATTAATTTATGATTGTTTAACTGATTAAGTGTAAGGGGATGGTTTGCCAACTAGGGGATTTATGTGGGTGCCTCTCACAACTACTTGGGTCGTGACAAAGTTTGTATCAGAGCCCTAGGTTCGTCGATCTCGTTATACAAGGATATGTCTAGTAGAGTCTTGCGGATCGGTACGGAGATGTCTGTATTTATCTTTGAAAGGCTATGGGACACTATGAAAATTCAATTTCTTTCTTTCTTTCATGCTACTTGATTCCAATTGGTATCTAGATGATTCAAATTGGTATCTGATTTTTCTTTCTATACTCTCACAGATGGTGAGGACTCGTGCGGCAGCAACTAATGAGGTACCCGCACCAGTCGCTGGGGCCACATCTCGTAGTGGAGGTCAGGCCGCTGGGGCCACTGGACATGGTGGAGGCCAGGCTAGAGGCCCTAGCCATGGCAAAGCGAGGAGCGGCGGACGACGGCCGGGCGAGAGCTTCGCGGCGGTCGGTTCGCGGCCCGCGCTGAGTCCCCTGAGCCTCAAGACGTTCCTGATGAGGTAGCAGAGTTTGCAACAGCACCAGCTCAGCCAGATATTATAGCTCCTCCAGTGTTATCAGATATTATGGTTGAGTGTTGAACGTGCTGAATGGTTTGATAGAGGCAGATATGTTACCAGCTGTTCCAGGTGCTTAGGGTGCTAAAGAGGGTGATCCAGCTCCGAGCAGAGTTCGTGCTCTAGGGTTACAACATGCTGCGGCTATGGCTCCTCGTTTGGATGAGGCTCCAGAACTTGAGGCATTCCCTAGACCAGTGGGGGGTATGGTGATGACCGGGGATGAGCATGATTTATTTTGGAGGTTCACTAAGATGAAGCCTCCAGAGTTCTTCAGCACTGAGTTTGAGGATCCTTATGAGTTCATCATGGACTGTCATGAGAGGCTCCATAAGATGGGGGCAGTGGAGAAGCATGGTGTTGAGTTTGTGACCTTCCAGCTTTTGGGTGATACCACGTTATGATGGAGAACTTTTATTGAGTGCAGGCCAGCGGGGTCGCCCCCGTTGACATGGACTCTGTTTTACCGGGTGTTCTTAGACAAGTATGTTCCTCGTACCTTGAGGGACTGCAGGCATGATGAGTTCAGTAATATCGAGTAGGGTAATCTGTCTGTGGCTGCTTATAAGGTTTGCTTCCATTCGTTGTCTCGCTATGCCCTCGAGCTTGTGCTTATTGAGGAGGAGAGAGTTAGGAGATTCGTGAAAGGGTTGAACACTGCTCTTTAGTAATCAGCTCTTCAGCTTGCAGTGACAGGTGCTTTCTTTCAGGAAGTAGTGGATCATGTTAGAATCGTCGAGGGTGTTAGACAGGATGGTTATAATAAGTACGCGGAGAAGAAAGCCCGAAAGGGTGGTAGTTTTAGTGGCTCTTTCCCTAACAGACAGAGTTCCCAGGTCTATTCGGGATGCCTTATTCAGTCAGCCATGCAGGCTTCAGTTGGAGGCCTATCAGGGGCCAGTCAGCCAGGGGGTTCGTAGTCTAGAGCTCCAGATTATGGTGGTTATTCGGCTTCGTCCGTTTCTATTCAGCGTCCGACGCTAGACCGCGAATGCTTCGAGTGTGGTGATACGGGGCATTTCAAGAGAAATTTCCCCAAACTTAGGCAAGGTGGCCAGGGTACTCCGTTTCAGGCTCACAAAGCTCCAGCATCAGGTAGAGGGGGAGGATTTTATGGTGAAAACCATGCTCAGACTGGGCTTGGCGGTCACACAACTGGTAGAGGTGGCCCCCAGCCTAACAGAGGCGAGTTTTAGTCTGGTAGAGGTGGACATCAGCCCAGCAGGGGCGGAGCTCAGACAGGACAGGTTGATCACAATGGTTCGCAGGCTACTGGCGGACGGGTTCATTGTTATGCCTTTCCTGGCAGGATAGAGGCTGAGGGCTCAGATGCAGTCATCACAGGTAACATCTCAATGTCACCAGATGTCTTCTCGTATAGTTTGACCGGGTTCTACATTCTCTTATGTGTCTACATATTTCTCTGTGGGTCTTGATATGGTCTGTGATTTACTTGATGCCCCTATTCATGTATCTACTGCAATTGGAGACTCTGTGGTTGTAGATAGAGTTTTTTGATCTTGTATTATCACACTTATGGGGTATGGCATTTGGGTTCACTTAGTGATTTTAGACATGGTTTGAAGTCATCCGGGGTATGAGTTGGTTAGCTCTTTATCACGTAATTCTGGACTCTCATGCCAAGACAGTCACCTTAGTTATGCCCGGGGTGCCTAAACTTGAGTGGAAGGGTAACCTTAGTCCCTCCCCAAAGAAAATTATTTTCTTTATTCGTGCAAAGAAGCTAGTTGACAGGGGGTGTTTGACTTATTTGGCACATATTCGTGATACCAGTGTTGACGGTCCATCCCTTGAGTCAGTTCCGGTGGTACGTAAGTTTGCGGAGGTGTTTCCCGCAAACTTGCCAGGCATGCCACCAGATCGTGATATTTATTTTTGCATTGACTTAGAGCCAGGGACCCATCCTATTTCAATTCCGCCATATCGGATGGCGCCTGCTTAGTTGAGAGAGTTAAAGGAGTAGCTTCAGGATCTTCTTAGTAAGGTTTTTATTCGTCTGAATGTCTCCCTTTGGGGCGCTCTTGTGCTTTTCGTGAAAAAGAAAGATGGGACTATGCGGATATGCATTGATTACAGCTAGTTGAATAAAGTCACCATCCGAAATAACTACCCCATCCCTCATATTGATCACTTGTTTGATCAGCTTCAGGGGGCTTCTGTGTTTTAAAAAATCGATTTAAGATCGGGTATGTCATCAGTTGAAAATTCGAGCAGAGGATATTCCTAAGATAGCTTTCCGAACCAGGTATGGGCATTATCAGATTCTTGTTAAGTCTTTCGGACTTACTAATGCCCCAGTTGCTTTAACGGATTTGATGAATGGCATTTTTAAGCCATACTTAGACTCTTTTGTGATAGTGTTCCTTGATGACATTCTCGCCTATTCGAAGAGTAAAGAGGATCATGAAAAGCATTTGAGGGTTATTCTTGGTTTGCTGAGAGACAAGGAGTTGTATGCCAAGTTCTCTAAATGTGAGTTTTGGCTTGCGTTTGTGCCCTTCTTAGGACATGTGGTTTCGAAGGAAGGGATTGTGGTTGATCCTAAAAGATTTAAGCAGTGAGAGATTGGGCTAGGCCTATATTAATGACAGAGATTCACAGCTTTGTGGGGTTGGCCAATTACTACCGTCGGTTCGTGAAGGAGTTTGCTTCTATTGCTTCGCATTTGACCCATTTGACTCAGAAAGAGGTACCTTTTCAGTGGTCTGACAAGTGTGAGGAGAGCTTCCAAAAGCTCAAGACTTTATTGACTACAACTCCTATTCTATCTTTTCCTGTGGAGGATAAGGACTTTGTGGTTTATTGTGATGATTGTCGTTCTGGTTTGGGTGTTGTTTTGATGCAAGAAAAGAAGGTATTGCTTATTCTTCCAGACAACTGAAGATTCATGAGAAGAACTATCCCACTCATGATTTGGAGTTTGCAGCAGTGGTTTTCGCTTTGAAAATTTGGAGGCACTATCTCTATGGTGTCCGTTGCGAGGTATTTACAAATCATCGCAGTCTTCAGCATGTGTTTACTCAGAGGGATCTCAATTCTAGGCAGCGGATATGGATGGAGTTGCTTAAGGATTATGATATTATTATCTTGTATCATCCTGGCAAGGCAAATGTTGTGGCAGATGCCTTGAGTAGGAAATCAGCTAACATGGGAAGTTTGGCTCGCTTGGTTGAGTTAGAGCGTCCCTTGGCCAGGGAGATTCCGACTTTGGCTAACAGTTTCATGAGGCTTGATATGGCTAATTCGGGCCATGTGTTGGCTTGTGTTGAGGCGAGATCATCATTTCTAGAGCAGATTAAGGCAAGGCAGTTCGAGGACGAGAGCTTATGCAAGATGTCACGCCCCAAATCTAGAGAGGCATGGCCGGCACCCGATGCCGCACTCGGCCCGAGCGAACCACTCTAAGTCTGTAACTCTGGAGGGGTAACCCTCAGCTTAGGCCGCCAGGGCCTACCTGTACACAGGCAATACCAACAAGCCGACAAGACCACCCTTTGAGAATATATGTAAACTGGCTAACTCATCTGAACTGGGCCGACACACCCCAAACATATTTATATAACTGAGCAAGCCGACAAGGCTGCCATGGTCGTACAAGACCAATAATATCAAAATAGACATACACTAAGTCGGAAAGGCTATCACACTAACACACTATATACAGGACTCGTATGTAAGCCTCTAAAGAAAACATAACTGTATCATGGTCAGGACAGGGCTCCGGCCTACCTATCAAGTCTGTAAGCACAAAAGGACTCCAAAAGATCTGGAAACTCCGAACAAGGGAGCTCACCGAACAGCTGATATCAGATCCTATCGACTAGGAGGTCGATCAGTCTGTCCAACTGTACCTGCAGGCATGAATGCAGCGCCCCCGACAAAAAGGACATTAGTACAAAATAATGTACTGAGTATATAAGGCAATAGATAACTGAAACTGAACTGACATACATGATATACTGAATGCAAACTGAGAGTCAATAATAATTTGGAACATATCTAACTGTCTTTGTCTCCTGTTATGTATGCAATACTGAAAATAAACTGTCCGGCCTCATGTGGGGTCAGGTGTGTAAGTGTATAGCCCCGAAGGCAACGTGAGTGACCCGAAGGTCGTGCATATCCCCGAAGGCAAATGTAAATAACCCCAGAGGAAAATTATATCTTTGTATACCCCCAAAGGCAATGCGCATATCTGTATAGCCCCGAATGCAACTGTATCTCTGTATAGCCCTGAAGGCAAATGTATGCAATGATGCTGCGAATGATATGCATGATATACTCTCTATTTCTCAACAAGAGATGATATACTCTAACTGAATATAGACTCTCGGCGAGGGATGATTTCAACACAAGTAAGATGGAATAACAGAGATATAGAAACTCTACGAATTACTCTTCTTGTATACGCTTGTCCGACTCTTACTGATTATGGATTCATGCCAAAAAAAAAAAAAAAAGGATAGCCATTACATACCTTTGAAGCTTAATCCACAAATCAATATGTATACGCTGCCCGAAGTACGTCAACCTATATTAATACAGGAGAACTATGGTTAAGCAACGGAAAAGCTTAAAACGTATTTCTCGAATAAATCACAACAAGAGCAGCTCCTACAAGTTTACTCTGCACAAAATGATAATTATACGAGTGTCAAATAACCTGAAACGTAACAACGAGCGACCAGCCCACTACCCTACCATTATGTGGCATTTCTCCATGCCCTTTCTCCTTCCAAACTCCATAGAAACAGTAGCAAAAGAGACAATTCAAACACAACACGAAACAGTCCAAAATAGTTCACTACAAATCGAATAATTTGAACTCACGGCTTCCAATCACCATTCCGCGAGTTCTTACTATTATCGAACAAATTTGCCACCCTTACAGTAGAAAAAGAGGATGAAATAAGGCACTATACTCACCTCACTTGGTGAAGAACTCTGCTCCTGATTTGGGTTCTTCAATCTTAGGTTTTCCTCCAACTAGAACTTGAAAAAAAAAAGAAAATCACTTAGGGCTTGAGGGAAATTGGAGTGGCCAGCCTTGGAGGAGCTTCTATAGAGAACTTTGTGTCTAGGGTCATTGATTTAAACTGGGGGAAAGAGAGATACAAATCTGATCTATAAAGGGTGCCTCTTCCCTTTTAAATTTGAGAAAAATCTGGTCCTTTCCTTTATAAGCAAGTAGGTGATGCACCTACTTGTCACTTACTCGCGTTATTAGTAGGTGTCACTTGATGGTCTGTTGAATCTAACAAGTTTCTCATCCTTACTTCATAGTTAAGATACGTATCAAGTAGTTCAATCAAGTAAGACAGAGAGTAAATGAAGCAGGCACGTCGGGTAAGCAAATAGCTCATTTTTATTTGCCCAAAATCTCATTTCTCCCATTTAAGTGCAATCGTCCACCTCAACTTAGTCGTGTATATGATGAACGAAAATATGGGATTTAACATCCTCCCCCCCTTAGGAACATTTTTCTTCGAATGTTAGATTCTCAGAGATTTATAGAAATTTCGGCAGAGTCTCCTCTGTAATTGTACTACTACCAACCTGCCATGCAGCTAACCAGACAATACGATGCCACACAGGGCCATAACTATCAATAACTAAAATGTCCTCGCACAACCAGCAATAGTAACTAGTAATATATTACACACCTGAAACTCCTCCGAGATTGGAAACGGGTGAGGATATCTGGTCTTCATTTCTTCCTCGCCCTTCCCAATTCATCTCCTCAACATTGTTATTTGTCAAAAGCACTTACTGAGGCTACATCCTTAGTATATATGGACCTAGCGATTGTGGATGGCGACGAGAACCTCCTCATATGACAACTGCTCTGTAAGCTGGACATCCTCTACTAGTACTACTCTGGAAGGATCTCCGATACACTTACGAAGCATAGATACATGAAAGAGTGGATGCACTGACTCCAAATCTGAATGTAGATCCAACTCATAGGCTACCTGGCCTACTCTACACATAATCCTGTAATGACCAATGTATCTAGGGCTAAGCTTGCCCTTCTTGCCGAATCTCATTACGGCCTTCATTGGTGACACCTTCAAGAATACCCAATCATCTACCTAGAACTCCAAGTCTCATCGTCGATTATCTGCATAGGACTTCTGATGAGTCTGAGCTGCTAGTAATCTCTCCTAAATACTTAACTTTCTCTACCTCCTGCTGGACCAATTCAGGTCCTAGTAGTCTGGATTCCCCTACCTCGAACCATTCGATAGGAGATCTACACTTCTTCCTATAAAGGGCCTTATATAGGGCCATCTGAATACTAGAATGATAATAAATCAATAAGCGGCAAATGGTCATCCCAGCTACCTTTGAAATCCAACACGTATGTTCATAGTATATCCTCGAGCGTCTGAATAATATGATCGACTTGTTCGTCTATCTGGGGATGAAAAGTTGTATTGAGATTCACTTGTGTCCCCAATTCCTTCGGTTAAGACTTCCAGAAGTTACCTATAACTTGCGCGCCTCTATCTGAAATAATAGACACTCGATTACTGTGGAGTTGCACTGTCTCTCTGATAAATATAACCTCACGTAATCTTTAGCTGAATGAGTAGTCCTGAATGGTAAGAGGCGTGCTGCCCATGTAAGCCTATCAACATCACCCGCATGGAATCGAACTTATGCTGAAATCGGAGTAAACCTGCAATGAAATCTATATCGATCAGTTTCCCTTTCAACGTCAGAATATCTTTATCCTGCAACAATCCACCAAGCCTCTGGTGCTCAAATTTTGCCTGTTGGCTATTAGGGCCTCGAACTACAAACTGGGGTATCTCTTTCTTCATGCCATTTTTCCAGTAAACTTCTCAGATGTCATGGTACATCCTTGTCGACTCGATATGAAAAGAGTAGCATAATTAATGAGACTCCACCATAATCTGCTGGGGTGATCATGCAAAATCAAGAACACACAACGTACCCCCGGTACTATTGGACTTTGTCTCCAGTAAACTCAAATGGTGACTTATTTTCTATGGGGCTAAATCCGTATAATGAATCAATAAAGAATTCTCATATTGGCACCCTTCAACTCGATTACTAAGGATGATGTCGCTATGTCCTGTACGGTAACTCTTGTATCCCCTGAGTCTAGCAATCGAGCTCACTAGCCAACCGATGAAACTCATGAGCTAACTCTCTGCTCTCGGCTAGTAATTATGATAAGCTACCCATGGATCTGCGGCTAAGAGCATCGGCTACTATATTCTCCCTCCCTGGATGGTACATAATATAAATATCATAATCATTCAATAACTCTAACCATTGTCCCTGTCGTAAATTCAGCTCCTCCTGCTTGAAGATATACTGGGGACTCTTATGATCTGTGTCGATATCAACATGAACACTGTATAAGTAATGTCTCCATATCTTAAGTATATGAATCACTACTACTAACTCCAAATCGTCGATTGGGTAATTCTTCTCATGTTTCCTCAGCTACCTCAAAGCGTGGGCAATTACTTTATCGAGCTGCATCAACACACAACCCAACTCGATGCCTGAGGCGTCACTATGGATAGCATAGCCCTCGGATCCTTCTGGAAGTGTCAGAATTGGGGCTAAAATAAATTTTCCCTTCAATTCCGAAAAAATAAAAAAATAAAAAAAATCCACTCGCAAGTGTCTATCCACTGAAACTTAACTACTTTCTAAGTCAAATTTGTCAATGGTGCTGAAAGAGTCCCTACGAACCTTCTGTAATGTCCTATCAATCCCAAAAAACTACAAACCTCTGTTGGTGTCGTGGGTCTAGGCCAAATCTTCAAGGGTTCTATCTTCTGAATGTCAACCCTGATACCCTCGTCTAATATCATATGCCCCAGAAATGCTACAGTATTTAACAAAAATTCACATCTAGAGAACATCGCAAACAACTCCCGATCCTGGAGAGCTCGGAGTACTGTACGCAAATGATCTGCATGACTTCTGATCAGGAACAGACTAGAATGTCATCGATAAATAAAACCATGAACAGATCTAAAAAGAGTCTGATTATTTTGTTCATCAAATCTGTGAATACGGCTAGTGCATTAGTCAACCCAAAAGACATAACGAGGAACTCAAGATGATCAAATCCTTTCCTTAATGCTGTCTTTGAAATATCCTTCTCCCTGCCCCTGACTTGATGATAACCTGATCTCAAATCGACCTTCAAGAAACATCTAGCACTCTGCAACTGATCAAATAAGTCGTTAATCCTCAGGAGTGGGTACTTTGTCTTTTATCGTGACCTTATTCATCTGCTTAGCGGTAATACACATCCTCAGCAGATCATCTTTCTCCCTTACAACCCACACAATGCTTTCTCTGGTGAAGTACTGAGTATGATGAAGCCTTGCTCGAGCAAGTCCTTTGATTTCTCCTTCACTTTCTTTAACTCAGCAGGCGCCATCCTATAAGTAGGGATGGATATCGGCTGAGTATCCGGTAATATATATAACAAACATCAATCTCCTGCTCTGGGGAAATGCTTGAAAGCTCATTCGAAAATACATCTAGGAGTTTATTAACCACTGAAACAGACTGATGAGTCGGCGGCTCTGCTTTTGCATTTTGAACTCGAACTATATGATAAATACAACCCTTCGAAATCATCTTCCTTTCCTTGAGATGGTA
This sequence comes from Lycium ferocissimum, assembly GCF_029784015.1. Lineage (NCBI taxonomy): Eukaryota > Viridiplantae > Streptophyta > Magnoliopsida > Solanales > Solanaceae > Lycium > Lycium ferocissimum. The sequence continues at coordinate 21,747 of NW_026713147.1, forward strand.
AATGAATCTACCTTCCGGTGACGTTGTATTGCCCTTCCACTCCAAAAATGATTCCTCTGGGAAGTGGAACTTAACAATATTTGTCCAGCACCCAATACTAGCATAAACAAAAGCTAACCAAATCCATACCCATAATAATGTCAAAATCGACTATCTGTAACTCTATAAGGTCTGCTAGGGTCTGACGATCATAAACAACTACTGAACAACCCAGATAAGCCTTCCTAGCAACAGAATCACAGATAGGTGTAGACACAGAAGACAGCTCAGTCAATAGCTCTAATGCTATATCGAACTTTCCCATAATAAACGGAGCAACATACAACAAATCGGACCCCGAATTTACCAATACGTGAACAGTATATAAATAGACTATCATTGTACCTGTCACCACATCTAGCGAGGACTCCAAGTCCTGATGACCTGCCCAGGCATGAATGCGGTTCTGAGCACTACCTAATCCAGGAGCTCCGTCTCTACCTCTGTTTCCACTTTGATTCCCTCAATCAAGTCTCGAACATCTTCGAATCTGCTGCCACTGACTCCTACACCAGAAACAACCTCCCGTATTCAAACGACATAGTTCGGCATGTTTCCGGCCGCACTGACTGCAACGAGGCCTCATCTGAACTGAATTACTCTGACTCTAGGATTCTAATGCTCGCAACCCCTGCCATGGCCCTACCTGAGAGCCCTGATCCTGTACCAACTATGAGGGTAACCTGTCCTACTTCTTATAACCTTGTGGCCTGCTACCGCTCAGGGATTTCCTGTAATCATCCATTACTCTGGCCTTCTTGGCCGGTCTACCTTTCTCATCTGAATCATGTCCTATAAAAATTGGCGAGTCCTTATTAAAAGACTCCCAAGACTATGGATTTCTCGATCCCTTAGAAGATCTATAAATATCTGGTATCCTGGCAAGGTGCTGAGTCTGGAAAGCCACCAGTTGTGTCGATAATAGTACTGCTCTTTCCACCTCCTGGCCAATAGGGCCCAGTGGTGGAACTGGTGGTCCTACTAATACCGAAGCTCCTCTCAGCTCTCCTAATATCACTAGAGTCGGGGACACTCGAGAGGATAACTCATTCTGGTCCTCAAACGGATCTTCCTCAAAAGAGGGCATTAGCGTCTTAGCCCTCTAGCTAGCTGAAACTCCTCATTCCACAAGAATATTGTTATATCTCGCATTTCGCACGTCGGAATATTTTTAAGTTGGCTGCGAAGAGTTATGGACAAGGTTATCTCTCGACTTTGTTTTACTTACGTTGGCTTATGGTTTTATGGAAGGAAGCATTAAGGAAAAATTTGGGACTAAAAATGCATTATGGAAAAATTAAAAAAAAAATTCATGAAATGAGAGTGAGGTGGGCCATGGCCACATGGAGGCTTGAAATATACATGTATGGAATTAGATGACATGTTGATCATATTAGTCATCTTGTATTATTTAAAGAAATTTCTAGAAATTTGAAGAAAAGTGGAGAAAAAAAAAAAAAAGCAAGGGTGGCCGGCCATGTGCCACAAAATATATATATATATATGATGGCCAAGCAAGATATATTCATTAAGTTGCTAAGCTCTAGAGAAATCAAGAAAAAGAAAGAAAAGAGAGAGGGAGAGCCACGGCCAAGGAGCTGGCCGAAACTGCCCCTGAGTTGTTGATCATGAAAAATCTGTTTCTTCATGTTTTCCTACTAATTATAGGGTCCTCTACGACGTGGAGTAGTTGGTGGAACAAGAAAACCGTTCATCCTTGCGAAACAAGTCTTGGCTGAGTGGAGAAGATGATTGGAAAAGGTGAGGTTTAACTTCCTTTACATGTTTGGTAGGTGTTTATACATGTTGTGATATGTAAAATGAATGAAGTTCATGAAGTTATGGGTTGTGTTGTGTGGCCGTGAGTATATGATACCATGTAGGAGAGATGAACAATCTTTATTTAATGTTTGGTTGGTATTGTTATGAACGTTTTGAGCATGTCGTAACGTGTTGAAACGGATGAAATGCATGAAGTTGTGTGTGTTGAAGGCGGCTGACCGAATGGTGGTCGTTGGTGTGTGGAAGACATGGACTAATTGTATTTGATATGATTTGGTTGTCGTATTGTGAATTCTACAATGTGAAATGAAGGTTTAATGACTTATGTTGGTGTTGCAATTGTTGTGGGCTGTTTTGAAAGTTAATATGATTCTAATATGTTTTCTTATATTTATGAAGCTAATGCGGTAATATATGGAATTGTTGACGTAGTATGAGAATTGGAAAGAAAGAAACGCATTATTGTCATATTCATTAAGTTGGAAGATTTCGGGTTGCATAGCATATTGTTGAATTGTCTTGAAATACTTTGTGGAATTGCTTGGAATATACTTAAATCTTGTTTGGATGGTTGTTGGTTTGGTTGTTGCCGAATAATTGGCCGAGTTAAATTCTCGGGGGTTGATGGATTCATAGGGGAAGTGCCGCTCGAAATTTCGGTAGAAGTGTTACTTCAAACTCAACTTCTATAATGCTAATTATCGTTTGGTAAATGTGACCAAATTGTAGATTCCGGTGAATTTAGAGCTCGAGTTTGGAGTAGCGGAAAAGGCGGAAAAGGTATGTAAGGCTTTACTCTTCCTTCTTTGGCATGTCCTAGACATAATAGGTTTGGAGACGATTCGGGACTACTCTATCTCTAGAAACCTAAGTTTGAATTTGACCACTATTCATTCAATAGAATTGAATTAGACTTTCTATGTTTCATTGGAAAGGTAGCTTGAATATATGCAACTTTCACCGACGGCACCGGAAAGTCCCAAAACCTTGCTAAGTAACTTTATTAAGCCTAGGATTCTAAGGCAAGTATTCCTTCCAGAAATTCGTAAATGTTCTCCAAGATGTCCATATGTTGCAAAGACCAAATTTTAAGAGGTTGAAACCCTTTATGCCTGAAACGATGACTATGGCTTATAATGGTAACAATGACGTCAAATATGAAGAAATGCCTATGACGAATATGTCAACGATATGTTTCTACCACGAATATGATAACGTGAGACGTGTTAAAAGCTTCCATAACGTTCTCATTTTCAAACGTTAGGAGTAGTGGTTCTAAGGCATGATTTTCCTTTTTAAAAAGTTTGCAAATGTTTTTCAAAATATTCATTTTTCTCCAAAAACCAAATTTGATGATTTTGAAAGCTTTTACGACTAAAACGATGAACATGATTTTATGATGACAAGGATGATGCCAGATATGAGAAAATGTCTATGACATATACGTCAAGGATATGATATGTACAAAACGGGATGGGGGGATGGGATACATGTATATGTGGGAATGGAAGGAAACATATTTATTACGGTCACTCGTTTATCATCCCACGCCGGATGCCCGGACGCGGATATATGGGCGAGCCGACGTATTTCGGCGCTATGTCGGCGAGCCGACGTTGTTCGGTGCTATGACATGACATGATATGCTATGACATGACACGATATGCTATGACATGACATGATATGCTATGACACGACATGATATGCTATGACATGATACGATATGCTATGACATGACGCGATACGCTATGACATGATAACACATGATATGATATGATATGATAGGATATGATATGATATGATACGACATGATACGATATGATACGATATGATATGCTATGGCAAGACACGACATGATATAAGTTCTATTTTCTATGTCCACGAAAAAAAAGACGTTTTTTTTTAAAGGGGAAATACAAGCATGCATGGTATCCAGCCTGAAAAAGGTATTCCTATGTACAGGTTACTCTCTTACCTCATTATCCGTTCTATGATCCCATGATGTTTTTATTCATGCTTTATCGCTCATTATGTCGCTCGTACCTTACATACTCGCACATATTAAACGACCCCTTTCTTCGGGGCTGCGTTCATGCCGTTGTGCACACCTGTGTGAGCTGAAGACATTAGCAGAAGGTGTTCCAGCGGGTTTGGCGAGCTTCATTTTCTCCGAGTCGAGTGCTTTGCCCGAGTCAATGTATACGTGTGTTATGGTATCTCGACTATGTTAGAGACTTTGCGCTTGCAGTCATGTATATAAGATGTCCGTTTGGAGCGGCTATATAAGCGTCGTATTCGCTATACATGATATTACATTTTGTACGGCCGCAAGTTATGTTGATTTGAAAAGATATAAAATATGTTCGTTTTTCTAAAAAAATTTCATTATCGTTCACGATCCGGTTGCGGCCCATCATGACTACGAGTACTATGATGCCGCAGGGTTCGCTCGGTCCTAAGTAAGGGTTGGGTGCCCATCACACCCTATCAGAAATTGGGGTGTGACAAATATATGTATACAAACACCATATGTAAGAGTAAACCCCAAAATCCTACGACTCATCTCTACTGCACGATTTAGATTTGAAAAAAAAAGGTAACCAACTCCTAAATGCCCTGTAGCTTCCCGTTTATTTGATGTGGTGCACAACACATCTATAAACAAGACTCTACTAGAAACGACTTGTAGACTCCCTAGGAAAGACCTGCTTTGATACCAAGTTTGTCATGCCCTATTTCCGAGAACCACTGGCCGCACTCGCCCGATCGAATAACCACATCAATCCTCGGAACTCCTGCGGGTAACCCTCAACTTAGGCCGATAAGGCCTACCTGCACACAGACAGTACCAACAAGCCGACAAGGCCACACTCTGAGAATATATGTAAACTGGCTATCTCATCTGAACCGGGCCCACACACCCAAACATATATATATAACTAAGCAAGCCGACGAGGCTACTATGGTCGTACAAGACCAACAGTATCAAAATAGATATACACAAAGCTGGAAAGGCTATCACACTGACACACTATATATAGGATTCGTGTACAAGCCTCTAAAGAAAACATAACCGTATCATGGTCGGGATAGGGCCCCGACCTACCCATCAAGTTATTAAGCACAAAAGAAGGACTCCAAAAGACCTGGAAACTTCGAACAAGGGCCCTCACCGAATAGCTGATATCAGATCCTTTCTACGGAACCGAGGTTGACCACCTTTGTTCTACAATCAACATTAGCATAGCATGAATGCAACCAATCCGGCCCAAAGGGACATCGTCTACGAAATAATGTACTGAGTATGTAAGGTAATAGATAACTGAAACTGAAACTGAACTAACATACATGATATACTGAATGTAAACTGAGAGACAATAATAATTTGGAACATATCTAGCTGTCTTTGTCTCCTATCATGTATGCAATACTGAAAATAAATTATCCGACCTCATATGTGGTTCAGTGTGTAAGTGTATAGCCCCAAAGGCAATGTGAGTGACCCGAAGTTCCTGCATAGCCCCGAAGGCAAATGTAAATAGCCCTGAAGGGAAACTATATCTCTGTATAGCCCCGCAGGCAATGCGCATATCTGTATAGCCCCAAAGGCAACTATATATCTGTATAGACCTGAAGGCAAATGTATGCAATGATGCTGCAAATGATATGCATTATATACTCTCTATTTCTCAACAAGAGATGATAGACTCTAACTGAATATAGACTCTCAACGAGGGATGATTTCAACACAAGTAAGATGGAATAAAAGACATACAGAAACTCTATGAATTACTCTTCTTGTATACGCTTGTTCGACTCTTACTGATTATGGGTTCATGCCAAAAAAAGAAAGGATAGCCATTACATACCTTTGACGCTTAATCCACGAATCAATATGTATACGCTGCCCGAAGTACTTCAACCTATATTAATACATGAGAACTATGGTTAAGCAACGGAAAAGCTTAAAACGTATTTCTAAGCTAGTAGCTCAATTCTAGAAGATTGGCCAGCACCTCTCCTGTCACACCCTAATTTTCGATGCAGGTACGATGGGCACCCGACCCTTACCTAGGGCCGAGCGAAACCGCTGACTATCGTAATACTCATAATCATACTGGGCCCACAAAACATAACATACGCACATAATGAAATTTTTTCAGAAAACAAACATGCCTCTCATCTTTTTCAAATCAAATAAAACCTGTACCCACATGAAAATTCATAACACAATACATAATGATACAAATCCGCTTACATAGCCGCTTACAAATGGCAGATATCTCATACACACGACACGTTGCTCGCAAAGTCTCTACCATAACATCCGTATACCATACAAAAGTACTCCGACTCGACAACACTCCGAAGGAAATGGAGCTCGCCAATCCAAACCGGAAGCATCTTCTCGCTAAGCATCACCTACTCATCGTGGGTACCGCGTGGCATGAAACGCAGCCCCCAAAGAAAGTGGGGTGAACGAAATACGTACCGAGCATGTAAAGCATAGCATACATCAAATGAGGTCATAACCTAAGTAAGAAATAATAAAAGTGAGCACGATAACCGGAATACTAAGGGCTTATAAAACAAAAATCGTATCCGGCCCATAACGGGACCTGTGACACACGCAAATAATCATCATACTCATACCGTACACGTCATATCCTGTCATACGAGATAACATTAACCGATATGGGATTTGCCTAAACCAATGTGGGATTTGCCTCATCATTGGGTTTGCCCCACCATCGGTGAACAAACTCATCATATCATCATACATCATCACATATCATATGCGGTCCATAGGACCGGCGGACGTAACGTGGTCGCCACCCTATCGGCGCCACAACACAAGATAACACCGGTTTCAAATCTCCGTTTCCCCATCACACATCATAACGCCAAACACAGCATAACACCAAATATAAACGGAACCCGGCCCTCTAGCGAGAGGCTCGGTGAACCGTAACACAGCATAACACCGGAGTATATCATAGTGCGCACGATCACATACCGGCCCGGGATCCGGTGAAAGAGGTAACAACAGAACGCACGAGCAGATCGTAAGTATCCATAATCATACAAATCATCATTTCAAACTCAACCGAATAACCAAAGCGAACTATTAGTTCAAACCAAAACATAGTCAAATCAAGCCTTTCTCCCGAATCTCTCGGAAGCATATCAAACCGAACTTCAAAAACCATAGTTGCGTATCAAAATCATAGGCATAAAATCCTTATTTCCAACTCGACAGACAAATAAATAATTATGCTTGGGATCGGAAAAGTGGTCGTATTAAGTCCCTTTTTAAAAAAAATAGGTCATTTAAAACCAACATAGAAAAGTCGCGGGACCCACGGACGAGCGTCAACCCAATCCGGTCCGCCTATAAAAATTTAAGTCCTTACTCGTCATGAAAACCATTTGCGAATAAATCGAAGCAATCCGAGCTCTCTTGAAAGTTACGGTCGTTCGTAGTTTCGAAATCGTTTAGGAACATATCTCTTTGAAAACAAAAACTTTTTGAAACAAAATTCTTTTGAAAAATATAACTCTTTTGCAACCTTAGAAATTTAATCATACAAAAGACGTAAGGATCATAACTCGACCGCATTAAGGATACAAATAACAAGAAACATATAAGAACGTTTACACAACATTTCAAACTCAATCATATCAAAGACATACGAACCATAGCCTCGACCATACTAAGGATACCAACATCAAAAGCAAATACAAATCACAAACATACTCGAAACTTAAGAATGGAGTTACCCCGAGGCACAAATCATGTCATACCTTAATCCCGTCTAAGACATGCCAAAAGAAAAGAAGGATAAGCTTCACATACCTCACTTGCTTCCTAAGCTAATCCAAACGTAAGTCTCGTCTTCTCAAAATCTACAACAACATCAATATAAGCATCGAGAGACAATTAGCCATAATTTTGGGCAAAAGAATTCAATTCCAAGCCAGATTTACTTTATTCATCAACAACAATACCAACAAAAATTCTAACAACATCAACCATTTATTCAAAACGAATTATCATCAACAACCTAGATTTCAACTGCGACGACCAAATTCATCAACAACATAATATCAACAAACATTCGTTCAACAACATCAACCATTCAAACATGATTCAATAACATTTCCAACAATCCACAAAAATATTCAAACAATCCAAATAATATGCCATAGAACCCAAACCTTCCCAACTCAACATGAACAACCATAACATATTTCTTCCTTCCAAATTCATAATTTACACCAACAACAATTCCAACAATACCAACATTAACCATAATATTTCCAATTTCAAAAATACTTCCATAAACATTCCATATGGTATTTGTCCATTTCCACTGAACTTTTATAACGATTTTCTGACTCCTTCCTCCGAAATAAACCAATATTAACACAAATAGAAAGAGATTCACCACCTTTCCTCGATAATAATGCTATATATTTACCTCCACCTGAACTTAAGCCACAAAGCCTCACTACGCGATTTTGCCGCAGACGACTCATACGCCGTCCGGACCGGAATTTGAGAATTATACCCGGGTTTCGGGCTAAAAGTTAGTGGTGAAAGGTTGGGGGGTTTTCTAGAGTATTTGGAATGTTTTTGTCCGATTTTTTGGCTGAAACGAGGGTTTAAGCCCTTTAAAAAGGCCGTCCGAAGTCACCGTAGCAAAGACTAGCAGATCTTGTGAAGATCATGTGACCAGGCTCCTAACGCCATCGTTCATCCGCGGAAATTATTTCGAGACCTAAAACTTTTATACACCGATCTCTTTATTTGCATACCTCGGATGTCCAAAACTCCATACAATCTGTATAACTTATTCAACATCCCAAACTTTTCCTTATTCCAAATTTACCCTTAAAACTTCATACCAATGAAAAGATGAATATGCAACTTGTGCATTAAAACAAAAATAAAATCGGGAATTAAAAGTCTTATCCACAACTTGTCGCAATCCAACTTAAAATATTCCAACGTGCAAAATACGGGATATAACATCTCCTCGAATTTCACTTCCTCCCAATTTGAAATACTATCATCATCAACAACAAAAACAACAACAACAACAACAACAACAATAACAGTGACAACAACCAATAGCCAGACATTCAACCCTTCAACAATATAGGAACAACCTCCACAATCCACTAGAACAACGTTCAACATTAGATTTTGACTTTCAATCGCCATTTCAAAATTTCTTGACAAACCAACATATTTAAAGCTTCAGCAAGATCATATACATAAAGAGGAATTAAAACCTTTCCTTGATTAGAAGCTCTCGAATAAATCACAACAAGAGCATCTTCTACAAGTTTACTCTGCACAAAATGATAATTATACTAGTGTCAAACAACACAACGTAACAAGCGACCAGCGCACTACCCTACCATTATGTGGAATTTCTCCATTACCTTTATCCTTTCAAACTCCATAGAAATATTAGCAAAATAGACAATTCAAACACAACATGAGACAGTCCAAAACAGTTCACTACAAATCGAATAATTTGAACTCACGGCTTCCAATCACCGTTCCGCGAGTTCTTACTATTATGGAAAAAATTTCCCACCTTTACAGTAGAGAAAAGAGGATGAAATAGGGCACTATACTCACCTCACTTGGTGAAGAACTCAACTCCTGATTTGGGTTCTTCAATCTTAGGTTTTCCTCCAACTAGAACTTGAAAAAGAAGAGAAAATCACTTAGGGCTTGAGGGAAATTGGAGTGGCCAGCCTTGGAGGAGCTTCTATGGAGAACTTTGTGTCTAGGGTCATGGATATAAAGTGGGGGAGAGAGAGATACAAATCTGATCTATAAAGGGTGCCTTTTCTATTTTAAATTTGAGAAAAATCTAGTCCTTTCCTTTTTAAGTCCTTTCCTTTTTAAGCAAGTAGGTGATGTACCTACTTGCCACCTACTTTCTTAATTATTAGGTGTCACTTGATGGTCCGTTGAATCTAACACGTGTCTCATCCTTACTTCGTAGTTAAGATATGTATCAAGTAGTTCAAGCGAATAGGACGGAGAGTAAGTGAAGCAGGCACGTCGGGTAAGCGAGCAGCTCATTTTTATTTGCCCAAAATCTCATTTCTCCCATTTAAGTGCATTCGTCCACCTCAACTTAGTCGTGTATAGGATGAACGAAAATACGGGATGTAATACAAGATTCGTGACAAGGTTTTGAGTGGTGAAGCCAAAGAGGCCATGATCGATGATGAGGGCATTCTAAGGATCAAGAGGCGTGTTTGTGTTCCCCATGTTGATGATTTGATTAAGACAATTTTAGCTGAGGCTCACAGTTCTAGATATTCCATTTATCCTGGTGCTACCAAGATGTATCGTGACTTGAGGCAGCACTACTGGTGGGTAAGGATGAAGCGTGATGTTGTTGAGTTTGTTGCACAGTGTTTGAATTGCTAGCAAGTGAAATACAAGCAACAGAGACCCGGGGGTACTCTTCAGAGGATGCCCATTCCAGAGTCGAAGTGGGAGAGGATGGCGATGGATTTTGTGGTTGGTCTTCCGAAGACTATGGGTAAGTTTGATTCGATTTGGGTCATTGTTGATAGATTGACCAAGTCTACCCATTTCATACTAGTTCAGATCACCCATACTGCTCAGAAGTTGGCCTAGATTTATATCTGTGAGATTGTTCGTCTACATGGGGTTCCTACTTCCATCATATCCGATAGAGGCATGACGTTTACATCTCGATTCTGGAAGACTTTGTATTCGGAATTGGGCACTAGATTGGACCTTAGTACAGCTTTCCACCCTCAGATAGATAGCCAGTCTGAGCGGACTATTCAGATTCTAGAGGATATGCTCCGAGCTTGTGTGATTGACTTCGGTGGCCTTTGGGATCAGTTCTTACCATTGGTAGAGTTTGCTTATAACAATAGTTATCACTCGAGCATTGACATGGCCCCATTTGAGGCTCTTTATGGGAGAAGATGTAGGTCTCCTATCGGGTGGTTTGATGCATTTGAGGTAAGGCCATGGGACACTGATCTTTTGAGAGAGTCATTAGATAAGGTTAAGATGATTCAGGAAAAGCTCTTAGCGGCTCAGAGTAGACAGAAGGAATATACGGATCGGAATGTCTAGGATCTTCAGTTCATGGTTGGAGAACAAGTTTTTTTAAAAGTCTCACCAAGTAAAAATGTGTGTGATTGTCACGACCCAACCCCGTAGGCCGTGACTAGTGCCCGAGTTGGGCACCCAAACACAATCATTAAATTCGAATCACACACAGATAGTTTATACAGACATAAATATCAAACGCTGTCCCATATTATATCAAACTGTCTCAGACACATCTCAAACACAAACATATATATATCAGAAGCCGACAAGGCTATCAAATGGCGCAACGGCCCCAAAACATGTACAGAGGCTAGCCGACAAGGCTGCCACGGCGAATGGGATCGCCCAGAACATATAACATACAAACACACTCGCATGCGTAATAGGCCTAACCCACATATACGTCTATAGACCTCTAAACAAACCAAATGTAATCATAGGACGGGACGGGCCCCGCCGTACCCCCCGAACAAACAAATACATATGCCACGAACGAATATGTACCAAAAGTGGGCTCCGAAACAAAGCGGAGCACTCCAAGACCGACGATGGAATCCTAGCGGGCGGATCACCAAAACTGTACTGCGGGCATGAAACGCGACCCCCGAAGAAAAGGGTGATTGAAATATGTAGTGAGCATGTAAAGCATGATATATCGTAAAATAGCGGAACCGCTTTGAAACGAGGAGGCAAAAAGTAGCACAATAACCGAAAAAAATCATAACACTTGCCTTTGAAACATATATCATACGTATCCATTTCATATTCGACTCATCATCGGGCGAGAAACGAGTAAGAAAATCATCTCGTACACATGTATAAATATAACTTTGCCCCGCCCTCTAGTGAGGGCGCGGTAAGTAAAATCATCGGATACATATACATATAACGTGCTCCAACCCCTTTAATGAGGGACGCGGTAAGTAAAATCATCATATCATATACATATAACATGCCCCGGCCCTACAGCGAGGGACGCGGTGAATGAAGTCATCATATGCCATCCTGGCCACCTCCCCGTATCATCATATCATTATCATATCATATAACATGCCCCGGCCCTCTAGTGATGGGGCGCGGTGAATCATCCGTAGAATCGTGCACGAATACATGCCCTGGCCGAGACGCGGTGAAAGGGATAATAGCTCGCACAGCGAAGTAGTGAGAAACCATATACACACAAATCATCATCACGGACTCAACAACATAATCAAACGAAATCTCATTTAAAAGCTAAATAACGATTAAAGTCAAGTTCTTCCGAAAATCATTCGAGAACATATCAAGTAGCACTTTAAAATTGTAGGTACGTGTCAAGATCATATGACATAGCTTGCGGGAATTAAAAACATAGTCGTCATTACAGACTCAATAAAATAGTCGAAGCGAACTATTATTTCCAAAACCAAGACAATAGTCAAATCGAATTTTTTTTTCGAATACCACTCGGGAACATATTAACCCGAACTCCAGAAACCATAGCTATGCATCAAAATCATATGCATAAGATCATTATCATAACCTCAAAAGATAAGTAAACTGATCGTACTTGAAATCGGGGTCATAATCATATCATATTCTTTCAAAAGTCGTCAGAAGTACATAAAGGGAAGTCGCGGGACCCACGGACGGGTGTCGACCCAAGTCGGGCCCGCCTATGGAAAACATAGTCATTATACGTCATGGAATCATTTTTTGAGCATATCGAAGCGATCCGGTTCGTACGTGAAAGTTACGGACTTTCGTAGTTTTCGGAATCATTTAGGAACAAAACTCTTTTAAAAACCAAAATTTTATGCAACTTTTGAAACATAGCCATACAAAAGACATAGGGGCCAATATTTCATCATATCATGCATACGAAGACCAAGAAACAAATAATAATCACGGACATGGTCGGATCGCGAGTAGAGTTTCCTCGAGGCTCGTATCATACCTATTTACAACTAAGGCATGCCAAAAGAAGGAAGGGTTGCGCTTTACATACCTTGATCGCTCTCAACGCTAATCCAAACTCAAGCTAATTCCAACCTACGTCTAGGGCTTCCCAAGGTCTACAAATAAATCATAATATACCAAACATTAGCTATAGACATTTGGGCATTTAATTCCAAATTAGCCCTTAATTCTACGAAATTTAGCAGCATTTCTCTCCGTAAATAGGCCAACCCCGAGAATTTAACTCGTCCAAATCAACAACAACAACAACAACAACCAACCTAGCAACATCAATAAGCAATCCGAAAGGCAATATAACATTAGTAACTCTCTTTTACACCATTCCACAACTTTCAATATATTTAATTCAACGGCTTACATTCAAGCCAACATCAACGCTCATACATTCCAATACTAACCCGAACCCATACCAATAACATTCAATAACATCTTAAACAATTCATACAATATTTCCAACAATCCAACAATTGCTCCAATTGCGAAAACAGTCCCCAAACCCGAGAACCTCACTATAACACACTCCTCATTTTCAAATCATGATTTGCACCAACAATTCACATTCTAACAATGTCATTCTCATAATTATACAAGTTACATCAACTGTACAATAACCTCCAAATCAGTCCGTAACAATTACAACATCAATTTGAGTCATTAAACGCTCATTTCCAACATAGAATTCATAACGACAACATTCAAAATTCCAAATAGAATTAGTTCATTCTCATTCACACAACATGGCCCTATATTCGGCCAACCCTACACACACATATATGATGATTCTCATTCATTTCTTCACACTACACAACTAAACATGCTACATAAAATCAATTCACCATCTCAACACACACACACACACACACGATCATACACACCCTACACGGCTCAACTCCAACATACTATATTTCATGAATTTCATCCATTTTAGCATACTACAACATGCATACACCATTCATAACACATAAAACAAGATCAAATCTTACCTTTCTTCTTCAACTTCACAAATAGGCTAGGGTTTGCGATCTACACAACGGATGGTTTAATGACCCAAACAACACTTCTACATTACTTAGGGACCTCCAATTAGTGGATTTGCATCAAAGAAATATTTTTGGAATGGCTTGAATTGAACTTCACTTTTCTTGCTCCTTGGCCGAGAGCCTCTCTAAGGAGTTCTTCAACTTCTTATTTTTTTGCTAAGTGTAGAAATGAGGAGAGATGACTTAGTGATCATCTTTTAAGCTTCCACTCAAATTGCACAAGTGTCCATGGCCCACACACATGTGTTGGACCAATTAAAATTATCCACAAAGTGTGTGGGACCAATTCAAGCCACATGGCCAACATGACCAATTTTCATGAATTTCAAACTTCCAAATATTCCACTTTTGGTCCCAAATTTTCTTAAATATTCCATGCCAACAAATTCATGAACAATTTGTGTCTCAAAACGAAATCGAAGGTCAAAAGTCTCGACATTGTATCCCGGAATGGTTTTGTCTCTAACCTATCATAGTCAATCCGGATTGTCCCAATGTATTAAAATGCGGGATATAACAGTGATGAGGTTTGGGAAGAAAGGTAAGCTTAGTCTTAGATTCATTAGTCCGTTTCAGATTCTTAGTCGTGTGGGGGATGTAGCCTATGAGTTGGCTTTGCCTCCAGGTGTATCAGGCTTTCATCCAGTGTTTCATGTCTCTATGTTGAAGAGATATCATGGTGATGGTTCATTTATCATTCGTTGGGATTCAGTCTTGTTAGATGCGAACTTGTCGTATGAGGAAGAGACTATCGCTATTTTAGATAACTTCAGTGAAGGTTCAGTGGAAGAACCTTCCCGTCGAGGAAGCTACTTGGGAGACCAAATTCGATATGCGCAATAACTATCCCCAGATTTTTACTGAGTCAAGTACCTTTTCCCCTGTTTCTCTTCCTTGTCTATTCGGGGACGAACGGTTGTTTAATTGGTATCTGATGTAACGACCGGCTAGGTCGTTATGAAGGTTTTGACCCTTTTACCCTAGCTAGTACCTTCCCAAAGATAGAACTGAGCTAATAATAACTCAAAGATGTAGAAGTCTAAAAACTGGGACTTGAATTGTTGTTGTTGCGGTGTTTTGTTAAAAATCGGAGCTACTGGTCAACATGGACCGCTGCAGCGATTGTGGTGCAGCTGTAACGGGTCCGCCGTAGCGGGTCGAGGCTCGCCGCCGCGAAAGCCGGTGAAGTTAATGAGATCTGCCATAACGGGACCACCGTAGCGAGAAGTCGACGGCTGCGACGGTCGACGGGAGGAAAAATTAGCATTTTATATTTTTTATTCCGAACTCATTCCCCACAAACTCCAAAACAGTTCCCAAAAACACTTGTGGCGATTTTCTAAGGCTAGGGCTAAAATACTCTGGAAAGGTAAGTCTCAACCCTTTACTTTGTTCATTCCATCATCATTTTAAATTCCATGATTAGTTAAAGGTTCCCTAATGGTTACTAAAAGGACTAAAGCCCTAGAACTTCAGAAACTCTTGAATAATGAATGGCTCAGCGATTTTATTGTTGGTTATTCATCTAAGGTTATAGATTATCACTCCCTAGGGTGGGAATTCAAGTTCTAATGGATGAGAATGACGTATTGAAACTTAGGGTTTTGTAAAGATGGTAACTTTTGCATAAAAACTGCTTGAAATAGGGTTGAATTGATTAGAAACCCATGAATTAGAATAATATGATCATTGGGAGAGAGGTAATGACGAGTTTACAATAAGTGATAGTCCAAATCAAGTGGAAAGAGTAGAAATAAGTGGGTTTCCCTTTCCAATTTGTTGTATTGTTGAGTAGATGATTTGAATACTCATGTAGTGCTATATTTCTAGACTTTGAATGTTTCGAGGCATTGCGGAAAGGAAGGCTCACGTAGAATAGCTTGCATTGTTCCAGTTCTGCGTTGAGGTAGGTTACAATCTACTTGAGTTAGACTTTAATTAGTTGATTGTATATGTTATGAAATTGATAGGAGAAAGAATGATTAGGTCTCCAAACATAAAGTGTGGTTGGAAATTCTTAAGTTTGATATTGATTGATTGATTATGTGATGAACTATTATGATATGATAAAGAAGGAGTTAATGAATACTCTTCTTGTTGACTTGGAGTAATCCCTTATTCATGCTATTGATGAATTGATTCTTGAGTCTTGATATGACTTGTGGCATGGTGACTTATGTTCCTTGATATTAATTCATTGATTGTTCACATTCCTTATTGATTGTTGGAATGGAAATACATTGAGATGAGAAAGAACATATAAATATAAAAAGGCACATTGTACAGGGGGTGAGGATATGGCCTAGTTATGGGCTCGTGCTCTGAGGTCAGTTCCAGAGCGAGTGGTGCATGGACACCATGGGTCCCCAGCAAGTCATGGCTATTTGGGCAAACAATACCATTTAGCATGTGTGTATGGTTATGTGACAGAGTTGGGATAATTCGTGAGTTACGATGATGACATGGGTTGAATTACTTTTATTGATTGTCGTTTGTGTGGGCTTATCTTATTTGGTGTTAGATGATTCTTGTGATAATTTCACATGGTTATGTCTTTGTTGTGCCTATCTGTCTATTCTATTAATTTTATGATTTTATGCATGATATTAATCTTAGTCGGCCTATGATATATACCAATACATAGTGTTTGTACTGATACTACCTTTCTGCATTCTTTTGAGTGCAGATTGTAATCCAGAGACATCTATCAGACCTCGTATTTAGCGTGAGGCCAGTTTCTGACAGATTTGAGGGTGAGCTCCTATCCATGCCAGGCCGCCTGAAGATCTTCTCTTGTTGATGTCTACTTTATTTCCAGTATTTACTTAAGTTATTTCAGACAGTTTTTATTTTCGTAGACAGTTTATGTTTTAGAGTTAGGATTTTGGGGTTGTAATAGTTAGGATTTTCGTAGTTTATTTATTTATGGCATGATTAGGCAAGATTTATGATTTAATTCTGGTTATTAATTTATAATTGTTTAAATGATTAAGTAATTGAGTAAGGGGATGGTTCGCGCACTAGGGGATTTGTGTGGGTGCTGCTCACGGCTACTTGGGACGCGACAGGAAATTTGATGTTGTTTGGGTTATCATGGATAGGTTGACTAAGTTTGCGCACTTCATTCCAGTTCAGACTACCTACAATGTGGAGGAGTTGGCAAGGATCTACATTCGGGAGATTGTTCGATTGCATGGAGTGCCCATCTCTATCATTTCAGACCTAGGCACTCAGTTGACTTTTTATTTCTGGAGGACTTTGGAAAAGGAGATGGGGACTCAGTTGGATCTTAGTACTGCATTTCACCCGCAGATGGATAGCCAGTCCAAGAGGACTATTCATGTGTTGGATGATATGTTGTGGGCTTGTGTGATTGATTTTAATGGTCAATGGGACCAGTTCTTGCCCTTTGTGGAGTTTGTTTACAACAACAGTTATTACTCGAGTATTGATATGGCACCATTTGTGGCTTTGTATGTTAGGAGATGTCGCTCTCTGATTGGTTAGTTCGATGCATTCGAGGTGAGATCGTGGGGTACAGACTTGTTGAGAGATTCATTCGATAAGGTAAATTTGATTCAGGAAAATCTTCTTGCGGCTCAGAGTAGACAAAAGGAATATGCGGACCACAAGGTTCATAAGGTTGAGTTCATGGTTGGTGATCAGGTTTTGCTGATGGTCTCACCCATGAAAGGTGTGATAAGGTTTGGAAAGAAGGGCAAGCTAAGCCCGAGGTTCATTGGTCCTTTTGAGATTCTTCGGCGCGTAGGTGAGGTAGCTTATGATTTGGCTCTACCACCGCATTTATTCGGTGCTCATCCCGTATTCCATGTTTCTATGTTAAAGAAGTACCATTCTGACGGGTCCTACACCATTCAATTGGACTCGGTGCTTTTTTATCTGACTCTATCATTTGAGGAGGAGCTGGTGGAAATCTTGGGCAGGCAGGTTAAGAAGTTAAGGTCTAAGGAAATAGCTTCCGTGAAGGTTCAATAGAGAAATCGTCCAGTTAAAGAAGCTACCTGGGAGACCGAGGCTGATATGAAGAGTAGATACCCCCAGTCGTTTGTTAGTTCAGGCACTTTCCTTTCGTTCCTTTTTCTGTTTGAGGACAAATATTTGTTTAATTGGTATCTGATGTAATGACCCGTTTGGTTATTTTGACGTTTCAGAGTCTTTTCCCTAAAATACCCCTCTCTTAGTTTGACTTTGAAGTTTTTGAAGAGTTCCAAGTTGTTTAGGTGGATCAAATGATGACTTTCGGGTAAATGTGTCCGAAATTGAATTTCGACAATTGTATTAGATTTGAAATGTCATTTATGACTTAGTTGAGTCGTAGGTTCAATCCCGAGGCATTCATTTATGTTTTGGGCATTAGGTTGATTAGTTTTGGATTTTTGATATTTTGAGGGCTTTCCATATAAAAATGTGTCTTAGAGGTGTTGGATCGGTGTTTCGAGTGTGCGAACAAGTTTGTAGCATCATTTATACTCAGTTTGCATATTTAGTTTGTGTCCGGGGGGTTCCGGAGGTATTTCGGGTGTCAAATCCAAGTTCGGAGAACACCAGAAAAATTTGGTATTCAGTGATTGGTTTCCTTCTTCGCGATCGCATAGAAGGGACCATGATCGCGGGCCTTGGTGGGACAGGTCCTTCGCGATCGCGTGGAGCCCCTCGCGACGGCGATGCTGCACGGGTTTTGGGTTGGCCGAATCGCGGGTCATCGCGGTTGTGTGACTAGTCCGGCGATCGTGATGGACCCAGCTGCACCGGGTAGCACATGGGCATCGCGATGAGCCAGTCCGCTATCGCAATGAAGGATTAGGCTGGAGCAGTGATTTATTTCCCAAACTTCGGGATTAAGCCCCATTTTCACATAACATAATTTCTAGAGCTAGGTTTTGGGAGAGACCAAGAGTATCCTTCAAAGTTCTTCTTGGGGTAAGTTTCTAACCAAAAATCCCTTATTTATTGTTGATTCCTTGCATTAATTAGTAATTGAATCATGGTTTTGGGTAGAAAAAGTGGGGGTTTTAGCCCAAGTTTTAAAGAGCTTTTCATGAAATTAAAGGTCAAGATTATAACTTTTTAATGGGTTTTCTGGATTCTTACAAACTAAGCTATAGGAAACTAATTGTTAGATAAAATCCCAATTTTTCCCTTGTGGGCTCAGGGTCACTTTTCGGGGTGCGTTTTCGGGTTCCGTTTAGAAGTATAGTAATATGAGTGTCCATAGATTCGTATTCTAACATAGAATACATATTTGATAGACTTCGATCATTCAGAGGCTCTCTATAAAAGGAAGACGTTGGTTTGATTGTTTGTGACTCCCGCTAGGCCTTCGAGGTAGGTTACGATTTACCTTTTTAGATTCCAATTAGAGAAGCATATGTAGTTTATAAATATTGATGGGGAAGGCATGATAGACCTTCGGGCATGGTTGTGGTGATAAATCCACTTGTTTGGTATGGATGCTGTTATGTGGGCTTGTAGCCATGTTTGGTTAATAATTGTGATTATTGTCTGATTTTATCTTCGTTACGTGATATCTCGTTTATCTCATGAAAAAGGGAAGGATAATAATAGTGACTTGAGGTTTGATCAGTATTCTTTTGGCATGTACCTATTGATTCTATGACTTGTGATATTGTTGATATTGATTTCATGCATGATATGCCTTCCATATTTCATATTGATTACATAATGGTTAGGTGATCTAGATATGGCCAGGTAGGCGGGGAAAGGAATAAGGACTTGATCTGAAATGAGAAAGTATGATTTACAGCCTCCGAGGTCTTTGCCGGAGAGTGATTCTTAGCCTCCGAGGTCTTAGTTAGAAGGTAGTGAGAGGTACATGGACTTCACGGGTCCCCTATGGGTCATGACTATTAGACATTGTCTTTAGCATGTGTGTACGGGATTGAGTTATGACCAAAGCATTGCATTGCACTCATTCTTAAACTTCTTAGTTGATGATTTACATACTTATTCCGAACATTTACTTGAAGCACTTTTTCGCAACTGTACTTGAGTGTCATATCTGTTCTAGTTGGTCTATTCAGTGTGATCAATCTTCATATCTTATATGTGTTATCTGATCGGTGTCGGCCTATGATACCTATGAGTACTAGTTTTTTACTCATACTACTCGTGCTGCACTTTCGTTGAGTGCAGATTTGGATCCGGGTTCTAGTTCGAGACCTCGTGGCAGATCCCGCGACAGTACATTCGGAGGTGCCAGGATGAGTTTCCAGATCCGCCAGCAATCCTGAATCTTCCTCTATCATATTTTTCTATCTTTATTTCATGTCAAGACAGTTGTTATCCTTTCAGTATTAAACTTGTAATAATTAGTAGATGCTTTTGTACTAGTCAATATCAGGTTTTGGGGTTGTAACTATTTAAGTATTTTTGCACTTTCGATATATATTATTGAGCTTGATTTTGAAGTATTCCGCTTGTTGAATTTCCACATTTCCTTTCTTACAAATGATGTTCGAAATAAGGGGATGGTTCGGCCACCGGGGAGATGGTGTGGGTGCCATCATGATCAGTGAAATGGGTTGTGATAGTGAGCCACTAGTGTGATCCATGGAACCGGATCTTATTCAGTTATCTTTACTTTATGTCTTTTATTTTCAAACAATTTATGTATTTCCGGGATGTATTCCTAGACTTGTACTCCATTTTAGTCCGTTCTTGTACTAATGACACCAAATTCGGGGATGGTTGTACTTTTATTTCTGTATTTATGCTATTAAGGATATTTAAGACTTAAAAATTGACTTGTATATTTATTCTGCATTATTCCTTTCTTCTTTTGCTTTAATTGGGCTGCGGATGGCTTACTGGCTCGGGGAAGTTAGTGCCTTCACGGCTCCGCAATTCGGGTCGTGACATTTTATATTTTCAATATCTGTAACATATTTATTAATTTACTTTCATTATAAAGAAAAGCTTGTTGCACTCTATATACTAAGTTAGGGTACGTATGCCTTTTGAAGATTTCAGCAAGGACTATATAATTTTGGCTATGAGTGTCAATGGTTTTAAAGAAAAAAATGATTTATTGACCGAACATAACCTTATTAGTTTTTAAAAAAAAACTGCATGTTTTTATATAAATTTATAACGGTATAATTAGGTACGTTTTTAATTTTATAAAATAAATCGAAGAAATACCGAACCGTTCCGAATAAAATTATGTGTAAAATATATTTGATGTATTAAGCTTAAGTAATATAACATCAATTATTCGTCTTGGTTCTGTGATCTGAAACCTATTATACTACTTCTATTGAAACTAATTTAGTTATAACCATCGACTAATAAACTACAAGGAATTCCGACGGTTTTGAGTAGCAAATTACAGGATATATTAGATTTTTTTAAAATCAAATATATCAAGAGGCATTGGCTATTGATCCATTTTATTAATAATCAGAAGAGAAAATGTAAAGACATAATGTTCAAAATTTGAGTTAGCTAAAATAAGAAAAATGCTCCCGAATGATTCAGATTTTCTGCATCTTGCTTCATTCCATTGATGCATCTCATTTGAGTTACTTGTCTTCTCTTGATGCTGGCCCAAATTAAAACAATATTTTAAACCAACACTATTATGCGGTACTTTTTCTAAGTTCTGTGTGTCATCTGCATCCTATATTCATAGTTTTGGCCCTCATGTTTGGGGGGGTGATGTTTATCCATGTTGAGTAGTCTCTTGCTTTGAAGAGGGAGGTCTATAAAGTTCCTGCATTCTACTGCTCCCACCAGAATGGCCTGATTTGCTATATAATCAGCTAACCTATTACCTTCTCTCATTACATGATGGAAAGTAACTTGACATAACTTCTGCAGCTCTTTGATGTCTTCCACAATCATAATAAGTTGTCGTGGAACTTCTCAGTTATCCTCTAAAATGTCCGTCATCATCATAGAATCAGTTTTTAATCCACACCTGTTGTATACCTGTTGCAGCACAATAATATACAAACTCTTTGAAAGCAGCAACTTCTGCTTCTGTGTTGGTGGCTTCATGAATCCTTTTTCCTTAAACATATATTAGATCACCTAAGTTGTTCCTCAAACAATATCCATATGTGTTCCTCCCATGGTTCCCTTTGCTTGCACCATCAGTGTTGCACTTAATCACTCAAGGTGGAGCGGGATCCCAGTGTATGAACTTATTTTTCATCTTAGGTTTATATTCCTCTAAATAATGTGTCACTACTCGAAAGTTTGATGGAATATCCTTCAGATTTGGATAGACAGTCTGCATCAGTTGCCATATAGTCTTGTTAATAATATGCACTAGACTGTTAAATCCCATTTTCCCCTATGCTTGATGGTGTTCCTTCTCTTCCATAGAGTCCACAAAATGATAGTTGTAACTGCATGAATTATAGGCTTTAGGATATATAGTCCTACAATCATTCTTCCACCAACTAGTTATCATGTATGGTATATGTTTTCCCACAAGTTGTATACCTGCAAAATTAGTAAACATTCTCCACAGTTTTGAGGCCGTAGGAGAAGTTAGAAAATGTGGGATAACATCTCCTGCTTTGGATCTGTACAACAGCAACATTTGGATGGTAAATGTACAAGATGTCTTAGATACTTGTCCTCTCGTATGATTTAAATTTCTCTTATATATATGGGATACTTAGTCTTAGTAGACTCAATTCTTGAGTCTCATCTTGATTAAAATCTTTCCACTCGTACGATCTAGATTCTCTGTCTTTGCCTAGCTTTATTTTAAACTATTGTAAAATAGTGGGATAAATCTCTATTCTTGTTGTCTTTCATGTTCCCTTAATTCATCACATTTTAAATATTAAAAATATGTATAAAGTTTTTGCCAAAGTCCTACAAAAATATGCATGATATCTTTTTCTAACTTCTATTTGTGAATTTTACATGACATTTAAAAAAAAAAAAAAATTAATCGAATCGTACCGATAACGAAGAAACTGAGATGATGGGACATGTTCAAAAAGTCTAGTTTTGGTTTTACAAAATAAAATAACCGAAAAATAGGTATGGTATAAGGTTTATAAAATAATCGATAGAACCGTACCATTGACACCCCTAATTTAAGTCGTTGATTTTGAGATCGAGAGTGTTTTTTTGTCTCATTCAAAAGGTTAAAGGGGTTTTATTTTTTAAATCCAAAAGGTTAAGGGGCTTGATGATAATACTAAAATAACAATTAACAACAAAATTATATCTTTGTTCTCACTCACCAATCAAACTAAAAAATAGGCTTACCTTATAGACTAATTACCCTAAACAATGAGTTAAAAAATTTATACATTTTTTTTAATAAAAAAAGAATCTCTGCTCTATATTTAAAAATAATAATCAAACTCTAGATTATTTCGTTTGAATATTTTTGTTTTTTCAAATTGCAATACTCCCTACAACATTAGACAGAATCACGTCTCACAGATTTATTTAGATTACATTTATCTTCCATGTTTAATGAAGGTCATTAGTGGAGAAAATGAATTATTATAAGAACGTAATCAGATTCAGTGTATCAATATTAATCAATATTTGCTTCTACATATTGTTGTTCTCATTAGTTTGCACCAACCTTTCAATTCTATCTACCTTTCTTTATTTTCGTGTTGACAATCCATCATTGAGGCTTTGGTCAACTAGTAAACAATTGAAAAAATCTTTCTTGTTAAGGGCAACCTTACAAATGAAAGGCCCGAAGGACTCTGTCAGCTGTTTGATTACATCATGCGCATAAAAATATTTAATTAAAATGAACCACACAAAAAAGAACATCATTCCTTCCATTCTTTTTTTTTTTTCTCTCCTTCAATTTGAGTCTTTTTTCTTCTTTCCTTTTTGTAATACTCCTGCTAAGTTAGTACCGGAGCTAGGATTGTCTATTGCAGAACTGAAAATAGATAATTAATTGGGGGCTGAAGTGAAATGATACATCATTTTGGAACCACCATTTAAGTCATGATTGCAGTGTGTAAAAATTTGTAAGTCTACTCATTTCGAAACAACTTTAGACATGCGGTGTTGAAGTTATGTTTGAAAAAACATAACTTCAGAGAAGCTGCATATGACTGACGTTCAGTCATGTTTGCCTAAGCTATTGTGTGCACGTCAATCATATGTAACTTCATACATAGTAATCTGAAATTATTCCAAAATAGGTAGACGTGTAAAATTTAAAAAAAAAATTGAGATTAAATAGATAAAGGTAAAAATTATCATAAGTAGATTGGAGTCAACATTGCTAGTCACATCTTTCATGATACTTTTTATAGGTAAATTAAAACTGCTTTCAACCTTATAATGTGTGTATATATGTTACACCCCGTATCTTCGAAGAAGCACTTATCAAATTTGAAATATAAGTACGTTGAGTTATGGTTAAGCAAAACCACTTTGGAATATAAGGAGCAAGCATTATTAAGTATATTTAATGAGTGAAGGATGTATATAAGGTATACCGGAAGGTTTCATAAGGAAATGAGTGGAAAAAGTGGAGTAGTACAACTTTGGAGAAAGGATGGGTAATATTTTATGTGAAAATTTTGGTCCAAATTGAGGGATGAATATCTCTTAGCATATGAAGTGTTTTGAAGTGAAACAAAAGCCTAAAATGAAGTTCGTCGAGTCTAGTTTCCAACTCAATAAATCGCTCGTCGATAGGACATCGGAGTAGAGAATTATGGACGTTACAAGTTCAGCTGACAGAGCTGAAACGCGTGCTACAGTACTGCCAAGATAATGATTCTATTTTTAACTCTATCTAAGTTCATGATTCTAGAGACTTCCATGACATTATCAGTTTCATCTTACGATGGTTGACTCTTCAAAGAATGATATAGTGATAATGGTAATGCTAATGATGATGTTGATTTTACATATGTATTTTTATGTGTGTGTATGTATGTATGTATGCATTGCATCCCACTGATCTGTTGGGTAAGATAATACTGAGCCTACATGGCCGGGTAAGATAACACCACGCCTACATGACTGGGTAAGATAATACCGAGCCTACATGGCCGGGTAAGATAACACCGCGCCTACATGGCCGGGTAAGATAATACCGGGCCTACATGGCCGGGTAAGATAACACCGAGCCTACATGGCCGGGCAAGATAATACCGCACCTATATGGCCGAGCAAGATAACACCGTGCCGATATGGTCGGGTAAGATAATACCGTGCCTTAATGGCCGGGCAAGATGCTATATCTATTACCGTGCCTTAATGGCCGGGCAAGATGCTATATATAAATTACCGTGCCTTAATGGCCGGGTAAGATATATATATATATATATATATATATATATATATATATATATATATATATATATATATATTACCGCTCCTTAACGGCCGGACAAGATATTATATATGGCTATATACGGAAACGTTCTTTTTTTTAAAGCTAAGCATGCACGACATTCGCCTTAAAAAGGCATCCAGAGACACAAGCTGATCTCTTTTATATTACGTTATCTTCATACTTTCATTATGTTGTTATTTATGCCTTACATACTCAGTACATTGCTCGTACTGACGTCCCTTCTTGTGGACGCTGCGTTCATGCCCGCAGGTGTAGATAGACGAGACGAGGATCTTTCATCGTAGGCCGCCTTCAGGTGTTGGTCTTGAGAGGTGGCTCCACTTCTTCCTGGAGCATTGCCGAGTCTGAGTCTATACATATATATATGAATTGTGTTAAGGGTACGTCGGGGCCCGTCCGACTTGTATACCTCAGTTACGTTCATAGAGGCTTTGTAGACAGTTTCTGTGTACAGCTTAGTCATAGTGTGACAGTAGTAATGTCGGCATCATGGGTCTATTGTACATATACTTATGCATGATATTATGTTCATATTTAGCCTCTTGATCTTATTGTTGCAATTCGAGACATAGAGCTTATGAGTTGTAAGTTGGTTCGCTCGGTTTTCGCAAGGTGTCGGGTGCCAATCACGCCATACCTAGGGTGGGGTGTGACAAATTGGTATCAGAGCAGTTCTGTCCTAGGGTTGTCTGCAAGCCGTGTATAGCAGAGTCTTGTTTATGGTTTGTTGTGCACCACACTTATAAACAGGAGGCTGCGGGACATTTTGGAATGATTAACCTTATTTCTTCATCTTAGATCGTGCGATGAGAGCCAAGTCATAGGAAATGAAATTCCTTGTACTAATCTTTGGTTTCAGCGGAAGAATGGTGTTGACAAAGGAAGTGGATGATGATATTGGGATTACAGAGGTAAGTCACTTTGCCGAAACTATGTCATCAGAATGTGCCTCTTCTATGAGAATAAATTGGTCATAGTCAAGATAAGCTGATTGTACCGTAAAGCAGGGGGAATTAGCTACGTGTATAATTTAATGATAAGTTCAGTTGTAAGATTGCAGACGACAGGAGTTGAAGGAAACAGTATAGAGGTAAGTAATGGTAAAAAGGATTATAAGTTAGATATGATAAGAATGTTGCAAGTATTATTGAAATGTATAGCCAATGAATGGAAGGAAAGCCCGACCGGGGAAATATACAAGGACGATTGATAAAAGTTCAAGTATATTCCGAGTTGTGACGCATGAGGTAAGTTTTGTCATCTTTGCATTTCTGTTCGATATTGAGAGCCTTGTGAGGCTAAGGTGTGTTACGCATGTATATATTTGACCCTGTAAAGCCTTGCATGTATTTTCTGGGCTGCGTTCAGGGTTTAGATGGTAAGAAGTATAGGGGAAACTCTGTCAAAATTTTCCTAAAATTTAAGGACAAGGACCAAGGATTTAAGAGATAACAAAGATTATACGTCTATGATTTCTATAGGTTGATTAAAGGGAAAGTATAGGACACGTTGATATGGGATGACTGACTAAGGTAGTAGAGGAATTATGACACCCGACAATGGGGCAATTGAAAAGTAATAGGGAGTTATGAAGCAAGATGAGCTAAGGAAATACAAGGAGAAGCCATGAAAGTAGACGGAGATAAGATCGCAAGAAAAGGATATTGCGTTGGTCGAAACGAGCTGGTGACAGTGAACCCTCATGAAATTTCAAGCCGCTAGTTATATCAATAACAATCGCCATGATGAGATGGCTAACAGAATGGTACAAGCACGATGAGGAGGATACTTCATTCTACAGCCCTCCAGACCGAGAGGAGGACAGGCCAGCTACAGGTATATGAGTCTTTCATTGGAACTTCTTATGTGCGTACAACTATTGCAGGATACCATTGATAGTTGACAAATGGAAGCTTGAAGGGGCCGATAACCAAAATACTTATAGATAACTGCGGCTAAGAAGTTTTACCACTACAAGGAATCTTAAAATTTAGGAATGGAAAGCAGTTGTATGTGTTGATTGATGGCTTGTCATCGGGAGTTCTAAAGGTTAAAATAGCATTTGCTTCGTCGGAAGAGTAAGGAATCCTTTTAATCTGGAGGGAGATGCACTACGAGAATTCATCGGAATCCGTTAGAATTTCAGCTTGTTCTAGGTTATGTGATAAAGGTCACGCAGTAGGGTGGATGCGATCATACCAGCACTAACGCACCGGATCCCATTAGCACTCCAAGGTTAAGCGTGCTGGGGTGAGAGTAATACTAGGATGGGTGACCCCCTGGGAAGTGTACTAAAAGTCTTACAAATTCAGAGATAAGGGACAGATGAGAAGCTAGAGTAGCCTAAGGGAAATTGGAGTATGCGGAGTGGTTGGAAACCTCAAGAGGTCGTGAAGGACAAGGCGGACTAGATCGGTGGCGAGAAACAAGGTGCATCACAGCTCTAGAACTAGGATAAGTATGAAAGGTATTCGGAAATACTTTGGAAGCAAGGCGTTAGTAAATATATGTATGTATGTGTATGACATCCTATACGTGGCCGCGTTAACTAATATGTGTGCCCCAATAACCGACGTTGCTATATATTAAAGGCATTAATCGAACAGGGTAATGAAGTTCAAGTGACAAAAGTGGTACAAATGTTACAAGGTAAGTTGATGTTATTTTCACTACAGGTTAGAGTTGGAAAGTCCTAATGCAATAACATCAGAGAAAGGAAGAAAGTGAGTATGCAGAAAGTAAGAAGATCAAAATGTCGTGAAAAAAAAAAAATGTAAGGAACAAGGGTGAGTGAAGCTTCTAAGAGAGACGACGGGCAAAGCAAGGGACTATTTAGGTAAAAATTCGAAGGTTGGTATATGAAAGGAATAAAGTGTGGTAGTATAGAATAAAAGAGGAATGTGTGGGGTTAGAGAACGAATTTCGATAAGTGGGACTAAAAGGATAGTGACCATAACGAGGAATGTGAAGTAAGAGAAAGAATGATTAGGCTTTGCAACGACGCTAAAAGATTTTCAACTCTCGAAAGGTATATATATATATATATAGGGATAAATGTGTAGTCAAATTGACACGGTTGCCTCGGACATGAAGAAGCTTTCCTAAAATATGGCTTAAGAATAAGACGGATTTGCACGTTTAAAGGAATATTTCTATTTCACGAACTTTCGAGCCGATACTATAAATAACAAGAGGAGAAGGGCGCTCGAGGAGGAAGGAACTCAAGGAAGGTTAAGGGTGAAAATATGGAAGGTATACTAATGGGCTGATCGAAGGAAAAGAAGAGCATTTGGAAGTAAAGTAACAGGAAATCTTTAACTATGGGAGTGAGAAGGATATTTTAACAAGTTGGCGGTAGGAAACCGATCAATTACCGAGATAAGAACGAGGATGACGGGGTGACACATATGATTAGAAAATTAATGATATGAGGCAAGAATTCCTGTAAAGATCGAGAGATTCGATTATAGAGGAAATAGAGTGAAAGGTAAGGAACGTGCATGGAGGACAACTTAGTCGTGACATCATAAAGACAGATGAAGGCTCGATGAACGAGGATGGGAAGAGTGTACATTGTAAGAATTCCGTGCTAAGAGCAAGAAGTAGCAGGACACTCGAAAAACTTGGATGCACAGCTGCAACACAAACGCGTAGTTAAGAAGGATTATGAGTGGATGGAAAGGTATGGAAATGTTGAAAAAAAATGATGATATAGGCATAAATGGAAGAAGAAATCAGGGAAAGAAGTTTTAGATATGTTATAAGCAAAGTCGGGAAGAGAGACGAGGAGTAAGGTATAACCGAAGACTTCATAAAGGACGTGGTGAATCCCGATGTCCCTATTAACTGATGGGTCCAGGAAATCATTAGTCATAGAAGACAGAGGTGTGAAAAGATGGAAAAGAAGGCATTGAAATTGGATCTAACCCTTATAAGTATTCCAATTGAATACAAGAGTGTGACTAGCAAAAAGATAGATAAGTCAGACCAAACGATGACGGAACCCCGGCCCAAAGAAGATCATGAAGGGCGGCATATAATTATCAAAACGATAGATACTCGAAAGCTATTGGTGTATAAGGACCTCCTTAATAAGGGGGGGAAGAACATATTAGACTTGAAAGAAATTATGACGTTCTCAAACATCAGAAGAAGAAATTTATTAGCTCGGGGCCAGAGTTCGAGGCGTATCGGCGTATCAGGAAGGTATCAGGAAGAAGCAGAAATGAATTGACAATAAGTGCACCATGAGGCAGACATAGGAAGAAAGTATGGAAGACACCTTAAGAGAATGCTTCACGCCGACATGAGCTACGACATTTCTAGACTAGGGAAATTTGTGCCGCACCTAAATAGGCAGTGACGTATCGTAAAAAGAGTGATAAAGAGAGTAAGAAAGCTCTACAAGCTAATTATAAAGAGAATGATGAAATGGATGATGAGTACAAATGACACTTTGGGTTACAATGGAAGAAAATATTGATATTAAAGGAAAAATATGTGAATCTTAACAAAGGGAGTAACGATAAGCGGTGTGGCGATCTCTAAAGAGAGAAAGACTGTTGTGGGTGCAGATAGAAAGGCAGCAACTTCACCGGAAATTAGAACGTATATCACGAGTCACTAACCATACTGAGTAAAAGGGTATGTATTATAGAATTATATGAACCATCAGCGTAAGGTTATGCCCCGCAGATAGGAATGGACACACTGGAAAGCCAATAAGGAATGACAGCTAACTAAGTGATCACTGGAATAATGAAGTCAAGGGTAAAGTATACCATACTGATGTTGGAAAAGAACCTGTGGTAAGGTGAGAGTTGCTCTAACTTTATAACTATAAGTTATATTGCAAGATTTGAGACAAAGGAATTAAAGGGAGAGTTTTGACAAGAACCCGAAGATATTATGAGTTATAGACCAGTACGAACTATGATTATTGGTTCATCACAATATATAATCCTGCTACGAGGAATAATAAAGATGGTGATGGAACATTAGGAATGTACGTAATTAAGAAATTGTATTGAGGATATGGGTATAACTTATCATGGAAAGGAATTAAGACGGATGGTTGAAGAAGCGTAACTGTTAAGAGTAAGGATTTTTCAGTAGCAGAGTACCGCTGAACAAGCAACTGGACGTTAGTATAAGAAATGAGGAACGAAAAGGAAGGACGCTCGCGGGACGACGAGTAGCCGTGGTGTGGCCAGTTAAACCACAAGAATGGAGGCAGAATGAGAACGGAATACTAGTTGACTTGTTATTATATATATGAGGTTTGAGGACTGTACGACTCAAACATGAATTAGATAAAGAGCTAAGAAAGAACAGGACGAAACTGACCAAATCATAGTATAATTATACGATAGTCGAACAAAAAATTCAATGAGGCTATTGAGGATCGGTAGCCTACAACATTCGAGGACGAATGTTTTTAAGGGGGGAAGAATGTTACACCCCGTATCTTCGAAGAAGCACTTATCAAATTTGAAACATAAGTACGTTGAGTTATGGTTAAGCAAAATCACTTTGGAATATAAAGATCAAGCATTATTAAGTATATTTAATGAGTGAAGGATGTATATAAGATATACCAGAAGGTTTCATTAGGAAATGAGTGGAAGAAGTGGAGTAGTACGACTTTGGAGAAAGGATGGGTAATGTTTTGTGTGAAAATTTTGGTCCAACTTGAGGGATGAATATCTCTTAGCATATGAAGTGTTGTGAAGTGAAACAAAAGCCTAAAATGAAGTTCGTCGAGTCTAGTTTCCAACACAACAAACCGCTCGTCAATAGGACATCGGAGTAGAAAATTATGGACGTTACAAGTTCAACTGACAGAGCAGAAACGCGTGCTACAGTAAATGCTACAGTGAATCTGACCCCAGTTTGACCCCTATATAAAGGGTAATAACCCCTTTTTTTCATCAGATTTTCCTAGAAAATTCCAGAAATTAAAGAGAGAGAGAGAGAGAGAGAGAGGGAAACAAAAAGTGAGCAATTTTTAAGTCGCGGAGTAGTGGTTTATGTCCGGGTAACGCATGGTTGTGATTCTAGTATTGTTTTGCGGTGAATTTTAGCGTGGATATTGAGGATGTTGTTGTCTTAACAAGAAAGAAGGTATGAATCTTTCTCTTTTGGTATTATTTAAGGCTTATTTATGGAGATAAAGTCATTAAATAATTGTATAGTAAGTTGGTTAGTTCTAGAAGTTGAAAATCAGCGTGTGGGCTGTTTTATGGTACATATTGGTGTTGGAAATGATGCTATTGATGTTGGTATTGTTGTTGTTGTGTTGGTTGCTGAATTGAGATTCCGAGCTAGGCATATAAACAGGGGAGATGCTGCCCGATTTTCAGCAGGATATAAAATAGTTTGACTTGAGAGCTTAGCACAAATATACTACGATGAGTCTAACGATTGTGTGAATCCTCTTAAATGTAGACTTGCGAGCTCGGACGAATAAGTGTAGATAATTAGAGGCTGAACAGGTATGTTAAGGCTCGTCCCTTTCTTTCAAAGGCATGATTCCTATGTTATGATTCCATACATATTTTTCATAACCTTCTTACTTCCAAAAGTTAGAAGTTCATGATTCTTAAAAGCTTTTTATGATGCTAAGGATGAGATATTTTCTATGATGAACATGATGATGATGATTTTAATTCAAGAAATTCCGAAGATATGATTTGAGGGCATTATGAGATTATTGAGTCATTTTATGAATCTCTTGATCTTACTTATTGTTGATGGCCTCACCTCATGTTACTCATTCCTTCGAGGTGAGATATAGCAAAGATAATGATTCTATTTTCCACACTATCTAAGTTCATGATTCTCGAGACTTCCATGACATTATCAGTTTCATCTTACAATGGTTGACTCTTCAAGGAATGATATAGTGATAATGGTAATGCTAATGATGATGTTGATTTTACTTATGTATTTTTATGTGTGTGTATGTATGTATGTATGCATTGCATCCCACTGATCAGTTGGGTAAGATAATACCGAGCCTACATGGCCGGGTAAGATAACACCGCGCCTACATGGCCGGGTAAGATAATACCGAGCCTACATGGACGGGTAAGATAACACCGCGCCTACATGGCCGGGTAAGATAATACCGAGCCTACATGGCTGGGTAAGATAACACCGAGCCTACATGGCCGGGCAAGATAATACCGCACCTATATGGCCGGGCAAAATAACACCGTGCCGATATGGCCGGGCAAGATAACACCGTGCCGATATGGCCGGGTAAGATAATACCGTGCCTTAATGGCCGGCCAAGATGCTATATCTATTACTGTGCCTTAATGGCCGGGCAAGATGCTAGATATAAATTACCGTGCCTTAATGGCCGGGTAGATCATATATATATATATATATATATATATATATATATATATATATATATATATATATTACCGTGCCTTAACAACGGACAAGATATTATATATGGCTATATACGGAAACGTTCTTTTTTTAAAGATAAGCATGCACGACATTTGCCTTAAAAAAGGCATCTAGAGACCTGGTGATCTCTTTTATATTACGTTATCTTCATACTTTCATTATGTTATTATTTATGCCTTACATACTCGGTACATTTCTCGTGCGCGTCCCTTCAATGGACGACGCGTTCATGCCGCGGTGTAGATAGACGAGACGAGGATCTTCCATCGTAGGCCGCCTTCAGGTGTTGGTCTTGAGAGGTGGCTCCACTTCTTCCTGGAGCATTGCCGAGTCTTAGTCTATACATATATATATATATGAATTGTGTTAAGGGTACGTCGGGGGCCCTGTCCCGACTTGTATACCTCAGTCACGTTCATAGAGGCTTTGCAGACAGTTCCTGTGTACAGCTTAGTCATAGTGTGACAGTAGTAATGTCGGCATCATGGGTCTATTGTACATATACTTATGCATGATATTATGTTCATATTCAGCCTCTTTATCTTATTGTTGCAATTCGAGACGTAGAGCTTATGAGTTGTAAGTTGGTTCGCTCGGTTTCCGCAAGGTGCCGGGTGCCAATTATGCCCAATGCGACGGTCGTATCGTTATCGAGCATAACCATGACAACGGGAAACCCAGCGTGCCTGTATCCTCGGTTTTACCGTATACAATATATACGGGTAAAACCGAAGATACAGGCACGCTCGATTTCCCGTTGTCATGGTTATGCTCAATCACGATACAACCGTCGCATCGAGAACGAGGCTTCGAGCTCGGGCCAGGATAAGGCGATAAAGGAAGGGCAGTAGACTGCCATAAGGAGAAGACCAAAATATCCGCCCTCAACCGGATAATTCAGCGTCGATCTCGGTAACAGCTGTCAGCAGATTTCTTTCTTTATTTAGAATTTTACTAGGGTTGGAACTCCTCTACTATATAAAGAGGAGGTTCTCATCCATTATAGCGGTTGGCAACGAAAAGGGAGAAAGAGTTCATATAAAAAATAATAAGAATCCTTTGAAACCATTCCCACTTGTTCTTAAATTCATCTCTATTGTTCACCTTGTAAGTACTCAACAGAGGGTGTCAGCCTCGGTTTCCGTACCCGAGGCCAGACATACTTAATAGTTGGTCAGATCTGCTTCTTGATTTATTTATTGCCTTATCTTGCAATTTAATCCATAATTGAATTTAGCCACATATCTTTGGCATCACGCATAAATTTAATTATTCTCCGTTTTAAGGTTAAACAGTTTGGCGCCCACCGTGGGGCCTTAGATAGTAGTGGCGGTTCAATACAACATTCTGGTTACACTCGATATTTTACACTTGTTCTTTAAGGTTTGATTTCAGGTATACCAGAAATGTCATATTCCCATTCTGTCAACTTCCAAGTGGAACCAAGCCATCACGAGAATGACGACGGGGACGTATTAAATAACAACGCACCCCCCGTTAATCCTGTTCAAGTCGGATCGTCGGTGGGCAATGTACCGGCCGGCGAGAATAACAGAGTCATGCTGCAACAGCTCCAAAACCAGTTAGACATGGCTATGGCTCGATTCTGAGTGCCTAGTACGAGATCATAGCGCAATTGCAAAATCGGGGTCGGTACCCGACATTGCCCGGCGGAACGGACTTGAGATGCGAGAAAAGATACGTCCCACGGGGTAACGAGAACCACCCCGGGCAAAGCAGCGAATTGATAAGAATGCTCGAAGAATTGACTAAACGGGTCAAGTCTGGCGAAAAGAAGATATAGGCGAATGACAAGAAGGTGGAGAACTACAAATCGAGGGTCGATCAGATTCCGGGGGCTCCACCAGTGTTGAAGGGACCGGATTCAAAAAAGTTTATTCAAATGCCATTTCCGCCGAGCGCGGCACCAATGAAAATCCCTAAGAGATTTCGCATACCCGATATCCCGAAGTATAATGGGATGATGGACCCTAATGAACATGTGACTGCATATACTTGTGCTATTATGGCAATGATAATCTCGCACGACGAAAGGGAATCAGTGCTACTTAAGAAATTCAGGGAAACCATGTCAAAGGGGGCGATGATTTGGTATCATAACTTGCCCGAGCATTCAATTGGTTCATTTGCCATGCTCGCTGATGCTTTCGTCAAGGCTCATGCCGAGGCCGTCAAGGTCGAAACACGAAAATCAAACTTGTTC
>NW_026713148.1:0-24830 GCF_029784015.1 Lycium ferocissimum
GTTTGTTTGTGTTATGATATCCGAGTCATGTTAGAGACTTTGCGTGACGGGGTCGTGTGTGTAAGATGTCGATTGTGAGCGGCTCATAAGCCGTCGTATTGTTATACATGATATTACGGTGCATTTTTGTACGGTCGCAAGTTTTGTTTGATTTGAAACGATATAAAGTATGTTCGTTTTTCATACAAATTTTATTATGTATTTGTGATTTGGTCGAGGGCCCAATATGAATACGAGTATTACGATAGTTTGAGGGTTCGCTCGGCCCTAGATAAGGGTCGGGTGCCCATCACACCCTATCGGAAATTGGGGTGTGACACTAGTCTGATCTGGTGAACTATAAGGTGAAGTGTACTCCTCGTCATCGTCTACCCACCATCCGCTCGTCTGGCCTTCATCATCTCTCTCATCTGAGTCTGAGGGATATAAATAACCGGGTAACTCTTGGTTTACCGACGGCCAGGATAAAGGGCTAGAGTAATCCGTAACACTCACCGGGGAGGCTGGTCTGACGTAGTGCTCTGCCATAGGAGCAGCTGGTAAGGCCTCGGGAATCTCCTCCTCCGGTGTCCCAGACGAATACTCGGACGGATCTGTGTCATAACTATCCTCTGCAGGGTCCTCCTCCCTGGGAGTCAATAACTCTGGAGGAATCGTCGTTTGGGCCCTCCGAGAGATCAGTCTCAATAGAATAACTGAGGCTCCTTCCCGCTCGATCCGGAGCACAGGGTCTCGAATACGATGGGGGCCTTCTTAGCACCCCCACTATCGAAGTTGATCTCTTCATCTCTTGTTCCGTACTCACCTCGCACGAAAAGGATTAGAAGCGATCTTTCCTAGGCTCGGCTCTATCGCACAATCTAAGACGAAGGAAAGGTCAATGATTCCTAAATGCCCGCTAGCCTCCCGTTTATAAGTGTGGCCGCCTTCACACCCATAAACGAGGACTATACCGGACACGGTGCAGCCAGACAATCCCTAGACGAATCGGCTCGATAACACTGTTGTCACGACCCAAACTGATGGGCCGTAACAAGTGCCCGACCACTACTGGCCAAGCACTCCTATGCTTGCATTTGCTGCTCACTGACTATCTTGGGCCCATACACAATCTGTAACTGATATGTACTGTTTCCCGAGCAATCAACATAAGAGACACTGCACCGGGAACTCACGACCAACACATACATATAAACATAAGCACTGAGAGTAACGGCGCGAGCCGATTTGGCCGACACATATATACTGTACAACAAATAAACGCTGACGAGGCTGCATAACATCACGACTACATATCACTGTCTACAGACCTCTATGGAGTACAAACTGTAGAAATGACAGGACAAGGCCCTGCCGTACCCATATATGTACGTAACCGAATAGCATACCAAAAGGGTTGTAGCTCCAGATCAATGGAGCGTACTGACTGCTGCTGAGGGGAGGTCCTACTGCGATGGATCGTCCGACTAGCTACCTGATCCTGCGGGCATGAACGCAACGTCCACAGGAAGGGACGTCAGTACGAGTAATGTACCGAGTATGTAAGGCATGAATAGTAACATAATTAGGGATGTAAAATATGAACAATAACAGAATGGAAATATAGAGCATATCGTGAGATAAAAGAATAACCTATACATATGAGTGCCTCTTAGGGCGGATGCCATGCATGCTAGCTTTCTTTTGAAAAACATTTCTTGTTCATATATATAGAAAATAGAACATATAATATTACCGAGGCGTCGGCTCCGATCCATTTAACCACATATGTCCCGCGTCCGGGATGAGATCATATTTGTCACGACCTGACCTACGGGCCGCGACGGGTACCCGAGGCTGACCACCGAGCACCCCTCATTCTATTGTTAAACCTGTCTTTATTCATTTCTCTTATCATTTATATTCATAGAAAACGACTTTCATAGAGAACATATTTAATTATATAACGTAGGCCCTTTGGGCTATCAAAATAATAATAATAATATACATAGGCTTTCTTTTACATAATGACTATGGGACAATACTACCCACACATACGTATCTACGAGCCTCTACTAGAACACTGACATATGAACGGGACAGGGCCCCGCTGTCACACCCCGATCCTACTAGGGTGTGATGGGCACCCGACCCCACAATCGGAGCCGAGCGAACCCGCTGACTCTTATTGCACATATGAGCTACGCCGTTTTTTTTTCAACCGGCGATAACATAAATAGCACAAATATGAACATAGACTAATAAGCTTTACGATCATACTATACAAGCGACGGGGACAATCAAGAGTACAAAACAGCTACCGTACATATCTGTCTACGAGCCTCTAAACGTAGTACTCATATACATAGGAAGGGCCGAGTACTGCCGTGCCCGAATGTATACACAAAAGTAGTACCAAGGAACTGGGCTCCGAAACAACTGGAGCGCTGCAAAATGCTGCTGAGAGAACTCCTAGGGATCAACTCCGGCTATTCGCCGACGCGCGCGCATGAAACGCAGCGCCCACATGAAGGGGCGTCGCACGAATAGTGTACCGAGTATGTAAGACATAGAAAATAACATAAACAAGAGCATAGATTGTAAATAACAACATCGAGGGGTCATGGATATATATACCGAGATAAGAATGTAACTTTGTGCATAGGAACGCCCTTTTCAGGCCGGATATCATGCATGCTCGTTTTTCCTTTTTGAAAACAAAACATTTCTTTTCATAGGCATAGCAAGTAGAATTTATATCGTATCATAATGTATCATAGCATAGCATAGTATATCATAGTATCATAGCATAGCATAGTATATCATAGTATCATAGCATAGCCTAGTATATCATAGTATCATAGCATAGCATAGTATATCATAGTACCGAATATATCGGCTCGCCCACATAGTATAATTCCCGCGTCCGGGCATCCCGCGTCCGGGATGATATCAAGTCAAGTACGGATACATGCACCGTGAGTAACCCAGCGCTCATAGCGCTCTGCCCTTTTCCCCAGTTTTCCCCAAATGCATTTTTTTATACATATAAATATATATATCATAGCATGCAGGGGAGCCCAAGAAAATCGTGTATCCATCGGAGTGACATAAGGTCGGGAACCTCCGATTATATTATAGGGTAATTAAGGGCGCTTATCTCACCTTGAAGGGATGATTAATATAAGGCGAGACTATTAGTGGAGAGCAATTTCATGAGAAAGTATAACATAGGATCATAGGGCATCGTTTGTGTACTTAGAATCTTTAAAGGAAAACACTATTCATGAGTAGAGCCGAGGATTCAAGAATAGCTTAACGTTCTCATCTCGGCACTAGAATCATAGACTTGGGACCTTTGATCGTAGAATCATCATTTTTTTTCCATCATGGAGTCATAGTCGTTGTCTTAGTTATTAAGGCTTGCAATAATGTAAAACTTAGTTTTTGGAGAAAACGAGTATTTTGGAAAACATTTGTAAACTTTTAGGAAGGAAAATCATGTTTTGAAATCAAGGGATTAGTTAAAACAACTATGATTTAGTAGTTAAAATAATAACCAAAAACTTTCCTTAGTTATTAAATGAAAATAAGTCAAAGGGGACAATAGGGAAGAATTCGGAAATAGTGGGCCCACCTCGGGTCAAATGAGGCGGCATATCAAATTTACGTATATTACAATTCATGGCGTCACTTGGGAGGGTCTTAGGGTGATCGGGTCCTATTTGTGTAAGTTCTGGATGTCCAAGAAGTTTTTCCAACATTTTATGCAAGTTCTAATTCAATTCTACTGAATGAATAGTAACTATTTTCAATCTTAGATTCCGAGAAAAAGAATGGTCCTCGGGACACGTAGTTGACTTAGTACGTCTAAGACATGCCATAGAAAGAAGGGTGAAGCCTTACATACCTCGTTTCGCTCCTTATGGCACTCCAAATTCAAGCTCCAACTTCGCCAAAATCTACAAATTGGTCATGGTTACCAAACACAATTAGTGCCTTTAGGATTGAGTTCTTAAAACAACACTTGGCTACCGAAATTTCGGCAAAGCACTTCCTTTGTAAATACATCATTCCCCAAAGTCATCTTAGCCAATTCTCATCAACAACAATCCGGGAATTCAACCCGGCCAAACTATCAATCATAATATCGCAACCATATTAACAATTTCCAATTTCCATCCAAAATACATTCTAACAACTTAATCAATATACTACTTCCATCAAGGCCTTCCAACTCCAATGAAAACAATAACAACCTACTAATTCATATACCAACAATATCATACAAGTCTCATTATCTTCCATGCATGCAAGATTCATTATATTCCATTTACATGAACTTTACATAACAAGTCTCCAATTTCTACAACTTCACAAGATTAATAGGCATTCATTAGCAACATAGTTTCCACAACATAACAACAACCAAAACACTAGATAAAATTGACTCATTTTCTTCCACACAACACCACAACCACACGGCCAACATCAACCATACACAACTACATCTTCTCCAAAATCATTCAATTTCCATTAGCAACATAGTATTGACAATAATAACAACCAAACACTAGATAATATAATTAAAACATGATTCCACACACACACATATACACCACACCTCACGGCCAGCCCACCCTATTTCATACTCTTCATGAATTCCATCCATTTTCTTACACACTACACATGCAAAATTATCCATAACATGCAAGAAGAGCCAAATCTTACCTTTTCTTCAATTCTTCACTTGGTTAGAGATTTCCAACTTATATGAATATGAGTTATTCTTGCTCCAACAACCTCTTCAACTTGCCAAGACCCTTTTAATGAATTGTTTAGCTAGGAGAAACAAGTTGGAAGCTTTCTCTCTTTCTCTTTCTTTTTTTTCCTCGGTTTTTCTCTCTTTTTTTTTTCTATGGCCGAAAGCCACCTTGTTTTCTCTCCTCTCTTGTTTTCTTGAAACTTCTTGAATTATGAAGAATAATAGAGATGGTCATCCTTTTAATCACATGAATTTTTAATCCCACATGGGCTTTGGGCCATAACCTTGGCCGGTTGGCCTCTCTCTCTCTTAAAAAATTCCAAGCCCAAAAATGTTTTTTTATTTTGTAATTCAAGTCCATTCCTTCAGTTGAAAAACTATTTTCCAATTTCCAAATTTACCCTTCGTCTTCCTCCATAATTCCACGAGGCATATTGCGAGTTTTCCTTTATGCCCTTGACCTTTCTTAACAATTCCGCTTCTAAATGCTTCATAAACCATTCATATGCTTAACAACTTAAAAATAGGACCTTGCTCGTCGTCCTCCCGCAATTGTCTTGAATCATCCGAACGCACAAAATGCGGGATATAACATCCTCCCCCCCCTTTAGAACATTCGTCCTCGAATGTTAAACTGGCCTCATAGTGTATTATGACACTTTGGGGAGGTCTCCTTTTCATGCTAGTCTAATCCGTCCCAACCTACATATATACTTCTATCGA
This sequence comes from Lycium ferocissimum, assembly GCF_029784015.1. NCBI lineage: Eukaryota > Viridiplantae > Streptophyta > Magnoliopsida > Solanales > Solanaceae > Lycium > Lycium ferocissimum. The sequence goes on from NW_026713148.1 coordinate 5,468, forward strand.
GTTTCCAACCCAATACGCTCGCATATACATTTGATATAAGGCGCGATATATATATATAACATTGTAAAACCTAAATTAGTCGATACATATATATATTATAGAAGAATACTAGTAATATACCTGGTACGGAGTCAGGGGATGGCTCAGGATCCTGTCGGTCAGCTACTACTCTCGTGGGCTGAACCCTACTTCTGCCACGTCGAGATGGGCAGTCGCGCATAAAATGACCCGGCCTAGCACAGGCATAGCAAACATCTGTACCCGCGCGACACGGCCCCGCATGTAATCTACGGCACTGAAGGCATCGTGGTACGGGTGGTCTTCTCTGGCTAGACTCACCGCCATACCGGGGACCCAAAACTCCATAGCCCTGACCTAACCCGGCGGGCTGAGCTTGATCTCTATCATACCTCCGCGGGCAATCGCGCATCACATGGCCAATCTGACCACAAACAAAGCAAGCTCCTGTATCCAAATAACACTGTCCAGAGTGTGCCTCGTCACATCGCGCGCACCGCGGTGGGGGTAGCCCCGCATACATCGCCGAAGTCGGCTCTATGCCGGACCCCAAAACTCGGCACTCCGATCCGGTCCCGAATGCTCAAAATACTCCCGTACCGTCCCCCTTCGTACTCCCTTCTAGTCCTTTTTCTCGCGACCCCCATCACCAAATTCCATGCCCGTCGTTAGGTGAGCCCGAGTGGCTACTATTTGAGTTAACGTAAGGACCGTCTGGCCTCCCGAATTGAAGCCTCGGTGTGGGGAACCGGAGGTGCCGGGACCGGAACGGGAGCTCCTTCTTGCTCCCCTAACATCGGCGGAGTGCGAATAGCACGAGAGGTGGCCTCGTTATAGGACTCACCCTCCTCAACATTTACGGCCTCCGCCTTTCGCCGCTATCTTACCCTTCTCGGCGCCGTTACTCTCATCTTCACAAGCGTTGCCGAAAATGTAACAAAGGATTAGAAATAGGAAAATCTCTTATTATAGCTCTATCGCACGATCTAGGATACAAGGAAGGTCAAATTTCCTAAATGCCTGTCGGTCGGCCTCCCGTCTATAAGTGTGGCGCGCTACACACCCATAAAAAGGACTCTACCGGACACGGCTCGTAGACAAACCCCTAGGACCGCCTCGCTTCGATACCACTTTGTCACACCCCGATCCTACTAGGGTGTGATGGGCACCCGACCCCACAATCGGAGCCGAGCGAACCCGCTGACTCTTATTGCACATATGAGCTACGCCGTTTTTTTTTTTTCAACCGGCGATAACATAAATAGCACAAATATGAACATAGACTAATAAGCTTTACGATCATACTATACAGAGACGGGGACAATCAAGAGTACAAAACAGCTACTGTACATATCTGTCTACGAGCCTCTAAACATAGTACTCATATACATAGGAAGGGCCGAGTACTGCCGTGCCCGAATATATACACAAAAGTAGTACCAAGGAACTGGGGCTCCGAAACAACCGGAGCGCCGCAAAAATGCCGCCGAGAGAACTCCTAGGGATCAACTCCGGCTATCCGCCGACCGCGCGGCATGAAACGCGCCGCCCACATGAAGGGGCGTCAGTACGAATAGTGTACCGAGTATGTAAGACATGGAAAATAACATAAACAAGAGCATAGATTATAAATAACAACATCGAGGGGTCATGGATATATATACTGAGATAAGAATGTAACCTGTGCATAGGAACGCCCTTTTCGTGCCGGATATCATGCATGCTTGTTTTTCCTTTTTGAAAACAAAACATTTCTTTTCATAGGCATAGAAAGTAGAATTTATATCGTATCATAATGTATCATAGCATAGCATAGTATATCATAGTATCATAGCATAGCATAGTATATCATAGTATCATAGCATAGCATAGTATATCATAGTATCATAGCATAGCATAGTATATCATAGTACCGAATATATCGGCTCGCCCACATAGTATAATTCCCGCGTCCGGGCATCCCGCGTCCGGGATGATATCAAGTCAAGTACGGATACATGCACCGTGAGTAACCCGGCGCTCATAGCGTCTCTTCTCTCTTTTCCCGAGCTTTTCCCCAAATACATTTTTTTATACATATATAATATATATATCATAGCATGCGGGGAGCCCAAGAAAATCGTGTATCCATCGGAGTGACATAAGGTCGGGAACCTCCGATTATATTATAGGGTAATTAAGGGCGCTTATCTCACCTTGAAGGGATGATTAATATAAGGCGAGACTATTAGTGGAGAGCAATTTCATGAGAAAGTATAACATAGGATCATAGGGCATCGTTTGTGTACTTAGAATCTTTAAAGGAAAACACTATTCATGAGTAGAGCCGAGGATTCAAGAATAGTTCAACGTTCTCATCTCGGCACTGGAATCATAGACTTGGGACCTTTGATCGTAGAATCATCATTTTTTTCCATCATGGAGTCATAGTCGTTGTCTTAGTTATTAAGGCTTGCAATAATGTAAAACTTAGTTTTTGGAGAAAACGAAGTATTTTGGAAAACATTTGTAAACTTTTAGGAAGGAAAATCATGTTTTGAAATCAAGGGATTAGTTAAAACAACTATGATTTAGTAGTTAAAATAATAACCAAAAACTTTCCTTAGTTATTAAATGAAAATAAGTCAAAGGGGACAATAGGGAAGAATTCGGAAATAGTGGGCCCACCTCGGGTCAAATGAGGCGGCATATCAAATTTACGTATATTACAATTCATGGCGTCACTTGGGAGGGTCTTAGGGTAATCGGTCCTATTTGTGTAAGTTCGGATGTCCAAGAAGTTTTTCCAACATTTTATGCAAGTTCTAATTCAATTCTCTTGAATGAATAGTAACTATTTTCAATCTTAGATTCCGAAAAAAGAATGGTCCTCGGGACACGTAGTCGACTTAGTACGTCTAAGACATGCCATAGAAAGAAGGGTGAAGCCTTACATACCTCGTTTCGCTCCTTATGGCACTCCAAATTCAAGCTCCAACTTCGCCAAAATCTACAAATTGGTCATGGTTACCAAACACAATTAGTGCCTTTAGGATTGAGTTCTTAAAACAACACTTGGCTACCGAAATTTCGGCAGCACTTCCTTTGTAAATACATCATTCCCCAAAGTCATCTTAGCCAATTCTCATCAACAACAATCCGGGAATTCAACCCGGCCAAACTATCAATCATAATATCGCAACCATATTAACAATTTCCAATTTCCATCCAAAATACATTCTAACAACTTAATCAATATACTACTTCCATCAAGGCCTTCCAACTCCAATGAAAACAATAACAACCTACTAATTCATATACCAACAATATCATACAAGTCTCATTATCTTCCATGCATGCAAGATTCATTATATTCCATTTACATGAACTTTACATAACAAGTCTCCAATTTCTACAACTTCACAAGATTAATAGGCATTCATTAGCAACATAGTTTCCACAACATAACAACAACCAAAACACTAGATAAAATTGACTCATTTTCTTCCACACAACACCACAACCACACGGCCAACATCAACCATACACAACTACATCTTCTCCAAAATCATTCAATTTCCATTAGCAACATAGTATTGACAATAATAACAACCAAACACTAGATAATATAATTAAAACATGATTCCCACACACACACATATACACCACACCTCACGGCCAGCCCCCTATTTCATACTCTTCATGAATTCCATCCATTTTCTTACACACTACACATGCAAAATTATCCATAACATGCAAGAAGAGCCAAATCTTACCTTTTCTTCAATTCTTCACTTGGTTAGAGATTTCCAACTTATATGAATATGAGTTATTCTTGCTCCAACAACCTCTTCAACTTGCCAAGACCCTTTTAATGAATTGTTTAGCTAGGAGAAACAAGTTGGAAGCTTTCTCTCTTTCTCTTTCTTTTTTTCCTCGGCTTTTTCTCTCTTTTTTTTCTCTATGGCCGAAAGCCACCTTGCTTTCTCTCCTCTCTTGTTTTCTTGAAACTTCTTGAATTATGAAGAATAATAGAGATGGTCATCCTTTTAATCACATGAATTTTTAATCCCACATGGGCTTTGGGCCATAACCTTGGCCGGTTGGGCCTCTCTCTTCTCTTAAAAAAATTCCAAGCCCAAAAATGTTTTTCTTATGATAAATTGTAATTCAAGTCCATTCCTTGTAGTTCATGCAACTATTTTCCAATTTCCAAATTTACCCTTCGTCTTCCTCCATAATTCCACGAGGCATATTGCGAGTTTTCCTTTATGCCCTTGACCTTTCTTAACAATTCCGCTTCTAAATGCTTCATAAACCATTCATATGCTTAACAACTTAAAAATAGGACCTTGCTCGTCGTCCTCCCGCAATTGTCTTGAATCATCCGAACGCACGAAATGCGGGATATAACACCCGCCGTGCCCAAAATACATGTACACAAAATGATGTCTCGAATAGCACCTCCGGAATGAAGGAGGGCTTCTGCAACTCCGCTGATGGCTACTGTGAATCGGCACCGTCTCCCTGTCTATGGGCATGAACCGGCGTCAAAATAAGGACGTCGGTACGAATATTGTCGAGTATGTAAAGCATGAGCGATGATGGAGAAACATAACGGTAATATATGAGATAACATAAGATGGGAAACATTAACATTCTCTTCATAATACTTACCTGCTTTCCGTAGGGACGTTCCCTGTTCTATTTCGTGCTCGTATACATACATTCATATCTTTTACTTACTTACCTTTCATATCTATTCTCTTGTCATACTCATGCTCGTATCACGTACTTTGCATATACATAGCCCTTACTCGGCACTTACATGGTATTAGCATATCCGTGCTCTAATGGTCATATACATAGCATACTCATACTCGTAATGATGTCATGTACTTATCTCATTCGTACTCACATGGACGTGATGCATATGGCATAATCATACATATAACATAATCGTATTCATATAGGTCGGTATCATTCGTACTTGTATTCATATAGATTAGTATCATTCGTACTCGGCCCCTTCGGCTCGATGGGATCGCTAGTATACGTACTCGGCCCTCTTGGCTCGATGGCATTACTGGTATACGTACTCGGCCCTCTTGGGCTCGATGGGGTCCCCGGTATGCGTACTCGGCCCTCTTGGGCTCGATAGGCTTTGGACTATACGTACTCGGCCCTCGTGGGCTCGATGGGCTTACATAGCGACATACGTACTCGGCCCTCATGGGCTCGATAGACTTGATGGCATTCGTACTCGGCCCTCATGGGATCGATACATACATATACACATATATATCACATAGGGGTATCATGACCTTAACATATCTAGTCATCATCTTGCATTCATCATAAACATACATACACTTATCATAATGTCGCATCTATTTATACACATTTGATCATTATCCGTATTCGGCCACGAGGGCTCGATCACATCATATACATCTCACATCGTACATGCATCATCATATCGTCATAATACATATATCTGTGCATAGACACCATATACTTCATATACTTGTCATCACACATTATCGTAGGTTCATTGCTATCATTTATTTCATGAACATATTATTCTTTCATCTTTGATCGTGTCATAATCGCACCGTAAGCATATCATATTTTAGCATTCTTACATCACATATAACTATACATATCCTTAACACATACATTTGAACTCAAGACGTCTACATTTATATCGGGGTGACATAAGGTCGTGGACCCCGACTTCGTTATGGAACATTCATACGTATTCGCCTCACCTTGAAGGAACAAGCATAAGGTGAGTGGGCATAATGATCAATGCCATTAGATTACATATATAGCGTCATTAGCGTCTTAGAGCATCATACCGTAGACTATAGCATCTCTAGTCTTTAGCTTACTACCATCATTATCGTTATCATGCTCATAGCTTATCTCTTATCTCGTATGGCTATCCATGAGTGAGAACTCTTGACTTTCTTGGAGATGGGACATTCGTAGTAAGGAGGAATTTCATGCCATAGAAGTCATGCCTTGGAAAGAAAGGGCTAAGCTTTACATACCTTTGTCGTTTAGCTTATTCTATCGCTTGCTCGTTCTCCTTTAATGCTCTCGTTTACCTTCAATGGAATTCGTATCAACATTAGCTATAAAATCGTGAAATCATACTTACTAAGACTATAGAAATTTGGGCAGCATTTCCTTTGTTTATACTACTTTCCGCCATATTCCATATCAGCCTTCAACCATTCATGCCAACAATCATAATATCACTAGTAACAATCGTCATTCATTTGCCTTATTCGCATTTCATAATTTAATACCAATTCTCCATAATTATAGCTAAAAGTCCATCGTCTCATTCTTTCACATCCAATGCTTATTTCATGTTCTAAATGTCATTTATAACGCGTTTATAATCTCTACATATCCATTTTCGTGATTCATTTCAACTACCAATTCAAGATGACATTATTCTTCCATATCTAACCCATTTCATGTATTCTTTTGTAATCCAAGTGTTTCAACTTTATAATACTCTTAACATCATGAAAATACTATAAAACATACCTTGGATGATGGAGGAACAAGCCTTAGATGATAATACACCCTTTACACAAAACCCTAGTTTCACCTCCCTTGGATTCTCTTGATTTAGATGATTTCCATGAGGTTTCCTTCACTTGATTCACTTGATTTCTTGTTGTTGATCTTTGATTTCCATGGTTTTCTTGTGGATGAGATACTTGGAAGGTTCTAGAGGTGTGGAGAGGGTGGAAGTCGTGTATGGAAATGAATAAAATGAAGTGGGCATCACTTATATAAACTTAGAACATTTCAGCTGTCGGGACTTTCATGGACTGTTCCACGGTCCGTGGAACCCACTGTTGGTCGTGGAACTGGTCGTGGTTAACGACCAGCCAGACCTCTCCTCTGTTGCCCATTCCACGAACCATTCCACGGTCCGTGGAATATTATATGGGCCGTGGAAGTGGTCGTGGAAATCACGTTTTCGCTTTCGCCAAAGTTGTTCCCGTCGTTTCGTTTGATCTCCAATCCTTATGGAACCTTCTTAACACTTGTTTATCAATTCATTAACAATCTAAGGGACGTTATAACTCTCCTCCACAACATCCCTAAGGCATCGTTAACTCAATACCCGTAGTTTCGTCCAACGCGCTAACTTATAACTCGACTCCTTAACAACTTTCTCGCTTTAACTCGGATGTCTTTGGAAATCTTAATTAGGACTATCGATCACTCTTCCTTGTGGACCTCGTATTCATCATGCCCTTCTTGAGTCTACTCGCTTGCACGTTAAGGGAAATTTCCGAGGTGTAACATTCTTCCCCCTTTTTTTTGGAACATTCGTCCTCGAATGTTAAATCGTCAGGGATTCTAGAAAAATTTCGCCAGAGTTTCCCCTGTAATATGACACTATCACCCTGTCACAACAACCCATAATAAATATGCCTCACAGGGCCATAACACAATCAATAATGTAAATTGGCCACACACGACCCATACTCATAAAGAAAAGCATACATACCTTATAATTTCAATGCCTCATCATATATCTCCTTCGGGCTGAAATAAGTGCGGATAATCTTATGGGGTTCAATATATATTGAGGGTTTAATTCCTCCCTTTTTGCCACATCCCATCACACCTTCCTTTTAAATTTCTATATCTTGTCCATTCTTTCTCTTGCTCACTAGTGACATTAAATCTTACACGGTTGGCAACTCTACCTCACTTGGTTTCATTGGCGAAGTATGAATACTTGCAAGTCATATAACTTTCCTTGGGTTATTCCTATGCATACACACCGATACATATACATATACATATACCTCTATCAAGGTACATATTCGTGTTCATCGTATTCGTAACATACTTGCACCCATAGTCGTATCATTCACATATCGTATATACTACACATGCTTAACATATTCGTACTCATACCGATTCCGTGTATATAGCATTTACATAGCGTCTACATAACATTTACACACATTTACATAACATACCCGACTACGAGAATCGGTACTTCACATACCCGGCCGCCGAGGCTCAGGGTTATCCGTTCCCAACTGTAGTGGTGCGTGCACGTCATCATACATACATATACATACACATATGTTATATTCTACCCGGTCATGCAAGCTCGGGGTTCCCATAATAGCCTTATATAGGCACATATACATATAAGGTCATAAGCACATTTTATCATTGTTACTATCACCGTTTATCATGTCTATCTGACACGTCTTGGGGTCTATCGTTAACTTTCTACACTTGCATTCCTTTTTTCTCGCTTTCCCCCTTTTAGGGCTTTGCCTATACCATTTTTGGATTCATAGTTTGGCCTGCAAATCCTTAATTCGTATACCTCTTACTATTCTGCATCTTACTTATGCTGTTTCTGATGATCCGTAGCTACGATAATCTATATGTGGAGGCTTAACATACTCGTGTCTTACCTCTTCTCTTTGCTCTATACATAAGTAGCTTCTTATAGTCGTAACTCATCGTCACCGCTATCTTGGGATTTCTACTCTTCACACCTTACTTCCTTAAACTTGGGCATCATAATACCACATACCATTTTTTCCCCATTACCGTCGCCACATAATGTAAAACCTCTCAATTTATACTTGCTTATTACCACAATTGTTTTATTCTTCCTTCAACACATAATCAAAGACATAGGTATACCTGTGACAGCATCGGGGGGTGACTCTGGATCTTGTCGCTCAGCCAATGCATACATACGATGCCGAGGACCACTCGAATTAGACGCTCTCCCCCTGCCTCTACCCCGCACTACTAGTGTCCGGGGAGTCTTGTCCCGCGGGGCGCATGGATGACGAAGTTCGGCCGCGGATCCCGCGGGCCGAACCGCACGCCCGCCGCCTCGAAATGGGCACTCTCTCATAATATGACCTCCGACCGGCCACAACTATAGCAAACATCCGACCCCACTCGACATGGTCCCCAATGTTTCTTACCGCACTGGGTACATTGTGGTATGGACGATCTCGTCTGGCCCGAATCACTTCTATACCGAGAGCCCGACTCTCTGAAACTCTGACTCGGTCCGGAATGAATGGAGTAATCGGACCCCCGGCCCGAGTGTCCGAATATGACTTCCTCGATCTTCCTCTATAGCCGCTATCGGCACCCGGATCCGGCCCTCTTACTTTGCCCCTTGTCACCTTCAGGTTCACCCCTCTGCGGCTGTTGTTGCTCTTCTAAATTTTGGGCATGGGCTTAAATGCGGGAAATATCCATCCCGTCTTGCAATGAAGCCGTTAAACATTCTCGATACAAATGTGGCCCTAAGCCGCTCACAAATCTGTGCACCCTATCCCCCATGTCAGCCACCATGGTTGGAGCATATCTAGCCAACGAATTAAACTGAAGACTATATTCCCGGGCGCTCATATTGCCTTGCTTTAGATTTAAGAACCTATCCGCTCTAGCTCGGCGAACCTCGGGCGGCAAATAGTGGCGGGTGAAGGCATCTACAAATTCTAGCCAAACCGGAGGGGGCGCATTCTCTTTCCTTGACGATCTCCAATTGTTATACCATAGAACCGCCACATCCCGGGTCTATAAGATGCTAACTCCACAGATTCGGTTTCAGAGGCATGAATAATCCTCAATGTTCTCAACATTTCATCAATAAAACTTTGAGGGTCTTCATCCGGCTTTGACCCGAAAAACTCCGGGGGATTCAAACTCATAAAATCACGGGCTCTAGTACTAGCCGAACGATCACTCGGGCCCACATTCTGCCGCTGTGCTTGGGCGGCAACTAACTGTGTCAATAAGTTAATGGCCTCGGCCACTTGTTGGCCTAGTAGATGGTGGAGGAACTATAGGCATAGAGCCGGGCCGAAGCCCCTTCTTGCTCTTCCGTAACGGGCGGAGTGGTGGAGGCATTAGATGGAACCTCATCATGTGATTCGCCCTCATCTATATTCATAGGCGGCTCTATTTCTGCCCGCCTCTTCATCGTAATCTCGCCCCTCTGGGCGGCTTTAGCTTTCCCTTTTGGCGGCATTTCTGAAATCACAACATACTCATTAGGGAGGAATTTCATCTTATAATTGGCTCTATCGCACGATCTCATATGAAGAAAGATGGTCATTTTTCCTAAATGCCCTGTAGCCTCTTGTTTATTAGCGTGGCGCGCAACACACCATAAACAAGACTCTACTAGACACGGCTCGTAGACACTTCCTAGGACTGAACTGCTCTGATACCACTTTGTCACGACCCGACCTACGGGCCGCGACGGGTACCCGAGGCTGACCACCGAGCACCCCTCATTCTATTGCTAAACCTGTCTTTATTCATTTCTCTTATCATTTATATTCATAGAAAAAGACTTTCATAGCGAACATATTTACTTATATAACGTAGGCCCTTTGGGCTATCAAAATAATAATAATAATATACATAGGCTTTCTTTTACATAATGACTATGGGACAATACTACCCACACATACGTATCTACGAGCCTCTACTAGAACACTGACATATGGACGGGACAGGGCCCCGCCGTGCCCAAAATACATGTACACAAAATGATGTCTCGAATAGCACCTCCGGAATGAAGGAGGGCTTCTGCAACTCCGCTGATGGCTACTGTGAATCGGCACCGTCTCCCTGTCTACCTGTGGGCATGAACACAGCGTCCAAAGAGAAGGACGTCAGTACGAATATTGTACTGAGTATGTAAAGCATGAGCAGTAATGATGGAGAAACATAACGGTAATATATGAGATAACATAAGATGGGAAACATTAACATTCTCTTCATAATACTTACCTGCTTTCCGTAGGGACGTTCCATGTTCTATTTCGTGCTCGTATACATACATTCATATCTTTTACTTACTTACCTTTCATATCTATTCTCTTGTCATACTCATGCTCGTATCACGTACTTTGCATATACATAGCCCTTACTCGGCACTTACATGGTATTAGCATATCCGTGCTCTAATCGCTATCATATACATAGCATACTCGTACTCGTAATGATGTCATATACTTATCTCATTCGTACTCACATGGACGTGATGCATATGGCATAATCATACATATAACATAATCATACTCATGAAAATATCATCATTCGTACTTGTATTCATATAGATTAGTATCATTCGTACTCGGCCCCTTCGGCTCGATGGGATCGCTAGTATACGTACTCGGCCCTCTTGGGCTCGATGGGATCGGTATACGTACTCGGCCCTCTTGGGCTCGATGGGGTCCCCGGTATGCGTACTCGGCCCTCTTGGGCTCGATAGGCTTTGGACTATACGTACTCGGCCCTCGTGGGCTCGATGGGCTTAGCAGCATACGTACTCGGCCCTCATGGGCTCGATAGACTTGATGGCATTCGTACTCGGCCCTCATGGGATCGATACATACATATATACATATATATCACATAGGGGTATCATGACCTTAACATATCTAGTCATCATCTTGCATTCATCATAAACATACATACACTTATCATAATGTCGCATCTATTTATACACATTTGATCATTATCCGTATTCGGCCACGGGCTCGGCATATCGATCACATCGATCACATATACATCTCACATCGTACATGCATCATCATATCGTCATAATACATATATTTGTGCATAGACACCATATACTTCATATACTTGTCATCATACATTATCGTAGGTTCATTGCTATCATTTATTTCATGAACATATTATTCTTTCATCTTTGATCGTGTCATAATCGCATCGTAAGCATATCATATTTTAGCATTCTTACATCACATATAACTATACATATCCTTAACACATACATTTGAACTCAAGACGTCTACATTTATATCGGGGTGACATAAGGTCGTGGACCCCGACTTCGTTATGGAACATTCATACGTATTCTGCCTCACCATGAAGGAACAAGCTTAAGGTGAGTGGGCATAATGATCAATGCCATTAGATTACATATATATAGCGTCATTAGCGTCTTAGGAGCATCATACCGTAGACTATAGCATCTCTAGTCTTTAGCTTACTACCATCATTATCGTTATCATGCTCATAGCTTATCTCTTATCTCGTATGGCTATCCATGAGTGAGAACTCTTGACTTTCTTGGAGATGGGACATTCGTAGTAAGGAGGAATTTCATGCCATAGAAGTCATGCCTTGGAAAGAAAGGGCTAAGCTTTACATACCTTTGTTGTTTAGCTTATTCTATCGCTTGCTCGTTCTCCTTTAATGCTCTCGTTTACCTTCAATGGAATTCGTATCAACATTAGCTATAAAATCGTGAAATCATACTTACTAAGGCTATAGAAATTTGGGCAGCATTTCCTTTGTTTATACTACTTTCCGCCATATTCCATATCACCTTCAACCATTCATGCCAACAATCATAATATCACTAGTAACAATCGTCATTCATTTGCCTTATTCGCATTTCATAATTTCATACCAATTCTCCATAATTATAGCTAAAAGTCCATCGTCTCATTCTTTCACATCCAATGCTTATTTCATGTTCTAAATGTCATTTATAACGTGTTTATAATCTCTACATATCCATTTTCGTGATTCATTTCAACTACCAATTCAAGATGACATTATTCTTCCATATCTAACCCATTTCATGTATTCTTTTGTAATCCAAGTGTTTCAACTTTATAATACTATTAACATCATGAAAATACTATAAAACATACCTTGGATGATGGAGGAACAAGCCTTAGATGATAATACACCCTTTGCACAAAACCCTAGTTTCACCTCCCTTGGATTCTCTTGATTTAGATGATTTCCATGAGGTTTCCTTCACTTGATTCACTTGATTTCTTGTTGTTGATCTTTGATTTCCATGGTTTTCTTGTGGATGAGATACTTGGAAGGTTCTAGAGGTGTGGAGAGGGTGGAAGTCGTGTATGGAAATGAATAAAATGAAGTGGGCATCACTTATATAAACTTAGAACATTTCAGCTTTCGGGACTTCCACGGACTGTTCCACGGTCCGTGGAACCCACTGTTGGTCGTGGAACTGGTCGTGGTTCACGACCAGCCAGACCTCTCCTCTGCTTCCCATTCCACGAACCATTCCACGGTCCGTGGAATATTATATGGGCCGTGGAAGTGGTCGTGGAAATCACTGCTTTCGCCAAAGTTGTTCCCGTCGTTTCGTTTGATCTCCAATCCTTATGGAACCTTCTTAACACTTGTTTATCAATTCATTAACAATCTAGGGGACGTTATAACTCTCCTCCACAACATCCCTAAGGCATCGTTAACTCAATACCCGTAGTTTCGTCCAACGCGCTAACTTATAACTCGACTCCCTTAACAACTTTCTCGCTTTAACTCGGATGTCTTTGGAAATCTTAATTAGGACTATCGATCACTCTTCCTTGCTTACCCAAACCTCGTATTCATCATGCCCTTCTTGAGTCTACTCGCTTGCACGTTAAGGGAAATTTCCGAGGTGTAACAATATTATACCAACTGATCAGGTGGTTACGCGTATATAACGCTCTGGCCCTTTTTCCCATATTCCCCATATATATATATATATATATATATATATATATATATCATATAAGCAGCATGCAGGAGAGCCCAAGAAAAGTTATGTCTCTATCTGAGTGACGTAAGGTCGGTAACCTCCGATTATATTATGGAATAATCATGGTCGCTTTGTCTCACCTTGAAGGAACAATTATTATAAGGTGAGACTATCAATGAAGAATAACATCAAGAGAAAACATATAATAGGGTCATAAATCTCATAAGGCGTCAATTCATATACTTTGAAGTCTTTGGAAAATAGAGTCATTATCAAGGAATAAAATTGAGGATCAAGAAATAGCTCAATATTCTCATATTCATATTGAATCCACAACTTGAGACTTTCAAACATGAAATCGTTCTCATCATAATCATCATAGACATATTCTCATCTTTGACATGATCGTTGTCATTAAAAAAACATGTCCATCGTTGTAGTGATAAAAGCTTACAAAATCATAAACCTTTGTTTTGAAAAATACGGACATTTTGGAAAATATTTACGGTTAATGTGAAGGAATCATGCCTTGGAATCATAGACTTTTAACTTTTGACAACAAGGAAGATATGGAAACATTTATGAAATCATAACATAGGAATCGTGCCTTTGAAAGAAAGGGACGAGTCTTAACATACCTGTTCAGCCTCCAATTATCTACACTTATTCGTCCGAGCTCGCAAGTCTACATTTAAGAGGATTCACACAATCGTTAGACTCATCGTTATACGCTTGTCTTAGTCCTTCAAATAAATCCATTTATAATCTGCCCAAAATTCGGGCAGCACCTCCCCCGTTTATATGTCTAGCCCGAAATCACAATACCAACAAAACAACAACTACAACAGCACCAACATCAACAACGTCATCATCAATACCAAAATATTCCATAAACCACCTCACGCGATGTTTATCCCATTTCGCAACCAATAACTTTATTATACAACTATTTCATCACTCTATCTTCATAAATAAACCAAAAGTAATATCAATAAGGATAGATTCATACCTTATTTTTGTTAGAACAGCAATATCTTCAATATCCACCTTGAATCCACCGCAAAACCATACTAGAATCACATCTATGCGTTTATCCGAGCTTCGATTAATACTCCGTCACTCGAAAATTGCTTACTTCTTGTTTCCCTCATTCTCTCTCTTCAATTTCTGGATTTTTCTAGCAAAATCTGATGGAAAAAGGGGTTTTTTTACCCTTTATATAGGGTCAAATTCGGGTCGGTTCACTGTAGCAGTACTGTAGCACGCGTTTCTGCTCTGTCAGCTGAACTTGTAACGTCCATAATTCTCTACTCCAATCTCTTATCGATGAGTGGTCTGTTGCGTTGAAAACTAGACTCGACGAACTTCATTTTAGGCTTTTGTTTCACTTCAAAACATTTCATATGCTAAGAGATATTCGTCCCCCAAGTTGGACCAAAATTTTCACACAAAACATTGCCCATCCTTTCTCCAAAGTCGTACTACTCCATTTCTTCCACTCATTTCCTTATAAAACATTCCGGTATACCTTATTTATGTCCTTCACTTATTAAATATACTTAATAATGCTTGCTCCTTATATTCCGAAGTGATTTTGCTTAACCCTAACTCAACGTACTTCTGTTTCAAATTCGGTAAGTGTTCTTCGAAGATACAGGGTGTAACAATATAGGCACAGTGTAATCTCTTTCATATACTTATCATAAAGCATGAATTATAACTCAAATACAAACTATAACTCTATCGGGGTGACGTAAGGTCGAGAACTCCCGATTCCATTATAGAGTAGTCATGATCATCTTGCCTCACCTTGAAGGAACTAGCATTTTAAGGTGAGTCTAGCAATAATGAATAACATCAAGGAATCATTAGCTTCATAAGAATATCATATCATAAGCTTTGGAATCTCTATACTTAGACTCATCAACATCATTGTCATATTCACAGCGCATCTCTTATCTTTATTTCATGAGAAGCTCTTATTAATCATATACTCATAGTTTCTGGAATATAAGAGAGTCATGGAAAGAAAAGGAAGTCATATTGCAAGGATCATGCCTTAGAAAAAGAAGGGACTAGCCTTACATACCTTGATGTAGCTCTAACTTTATCAATTAAGCGCTTTTCTCCAATGTTCACGATTCTACATTCAAGAGAATTCGTACTAGAATTAGATAATCGATAACGTGCTTACGCTTGAGCTAAAGCTAATGAAAATTGGGCAGCATCTCCTTTGTTTCTACAACTTCCTCCATATGATATAACAACTCCCAAACATCAACAACACACCCATAATATCATAATCGATAAACTTCGTCAAGTTAGTCATTATTCAATTCTCAAATTTTCCTCTTAAGGTCATCCATAACCATGGCCATAATACAACACCACATTCATCCTCATATAATGCTTCTCCAATATTCTCAATATCATTTATAACAAGATTATACTCATAACATCTCAAGAATTATGATTCATGTCAAACTACTATTCAAGAATACCATTATTTCATAATTGAGCTCCATATTCTACTTTCTTCCATAATCTAAGTCTTTCAACCATTCAATATTCTTAATAACATGAAATGGTCATAAAACTCACCCTTTGATTGTGTAGGAATGGGTTTTGGATGGAAATGCCTCAGTTGGAGAAAACCCTAACTTCAACTTCTAAGAGATTCTTGACTTCTAGCAACCCTAGAGAACTCCCTTGCACTTGATTCCCTTGAATTGATGCTATTGATTTTTGATTTGCCTTGGATTTATGTTAGTGAAATATGTGGAATATTCTAGAGGTTTATAGAGAAGTTGGAAGAATGAGAAATTAGAAGTGGGAACATGTTTTTATACTTGGAAAATACTTAGCCCGTCGGGAGTTATACAGACCCTTATACGGTCCGTATAAGTGGCCGTATTTCACCATCAGGGAAATTTCCTTTTCTGTAAGGTTATACAGACCCCTTATACGGACCGTATAAAGTTATACGGACCGTATAAATGGTCGTATAACTCCATTCTTCTGAAGTTAATCTCGTCGCTTCGTCTAATCTCCAATCCTTATGGAATCTTCTTAGCACTTGTCTAACACTTCATTAACAATCTAAGGAGCGTTACAACTCTTCCTCAAGACATTATTAAGTCATCATTAGTTCGGTACTTTACAAAACCCTTCCAAAACACGACTTATACCTTACATTCTTCATCGAACTTCCTTCTCTTGCCTCAAATATCTTTGGAATCTTAATTAGAACCGTTAAGTAACCTTTCTTACTTGTAGAAACATCATATACTTCTTACCCTGTGTCAGTCTATCTACCATACGATGATATGAAATTTTTCGAGGTGTAATACACGCAACTTGCTTCAAGACCAAATTCACCAAAACATCAAGTAAAAGCAAGAACAATCGTTTTTCATGAACTAGTTGAGGATTTTGGAGTTTGATCTTTTCTTGAAATGATTTGGGGTATTTATGGGTGTTAGAGCTTAGAGAGACACTAGGGATCTGTTTTGATGAAATAAAATGACCCCAAGTCGTGAAAATCAATTTGTAGGAAGTTTCCACCGACTTTTAACTTTCTGGAAATTTCGGGCAAAGTACGCAAAAAGTGCGGGCCGTACTTCAAAATTGCGAGTTTTCAGTTGCATTGGAAAGAAGACTCGCTGAACTTGAATTTACATAGGTTATACATTCCATAACTCCTCATATTCTAGGAGATATACCTCTCTCAAGTTGGACCAAAAATTGCTGTGCAAAATTCTGCCAAGTTTTCCCAAATTTTCAACAGACTTAATTTCTTCGATTCGCTTGATCCCGGAACTTTTAGACACTTTCTTAATGCTTGTTAAAAGTGTTCCTTAACCTCATAATGATCCCATAACCTCTCCAGGCTTACGTTAGTTTACTTACAACGCAAACGATGCGAAATTTTTTTAGGTGTAACACTTCGCATGATCGGGAGATTGAGGTTGTCGATGACTACCAAGCTAGGGGGAAAACAAGAACAAAAAGACACCGCCATGTTCCTTATCCACTAGAAGGGGAAAACAAGAACAAAAAGACACCGCCATGTTCCTTATCCACCGGAAGGGGCAATCACGGGAAAAACCACAATGTGGGAGCTATACAAAGATTTGTGGCAATTAAAAGAAAAGATCTGAGAGTTTATGCAACAACAATGTGTCACGGTCATCGCAATATCAGGTGGGGGAAAGTGTGATAACCCACCGCATTATCATGCCACCTAGGTTCCACTTGACACACATTTTTGCCATGTGGGATGCTTACGTAAGAGGAAGACTAGTAATTATGGGAAGATTCTAGACAATTGGGGATTCCCTTGAAAGACTATAGAACCCTAAGAATTTGCTAGGAAAGTCTTTGGAATTTATAGCCTTATAGAGAATTCTAGAGAGAGTCCTTATCTTGTAAATATGAACAACTTGTACAATTATTATCATTTAGCCACTAGCCCCTAGATAAGTATAAGTAGGGGGCCATTCCTTTTAAATGCATCAAGCAAACAATTCAAGTTTTCTCTAATACAAAGCTTCCTTTCACAATTTTATTGTGTTATTTCTATCATTCCCTTAGCGATTCCTAGTGTCTTAGGCTGACTTGTTATAGAACATGATCGCGAGGATGTTGTACAAGAACACGAGGGAGTTGTCAAGTGTCGGATGTGCGCTTAGTTGAAGTCTAAGGACGTGACAATGGGATGAAAATCTGAAAATTTCAACAATCTATTTTAATTTCTTCAATCTTAGTAGCTAAATTAGTTGGTCGCCATTTCACCTTATTGGCGAGGCTCGATTCCCCACCTTTTTACTCTCCCGTTTTCCCTTCCCCACCTTAATAAGTATAACAAAAAATTGAAAAGAGCAAACTACTCGAGATTTTTAATTAGAAAAAGCCAAAAAAAAAAAAGTTTGTCTAATTCATAAATGGTCTCCACATGTAACAGTCATTAATTTGCACTAAGCCCGTTAACCGGTTTAACCGGAACCGGACCGGTAACCGGTTAGGGAACCGGCCGGTTTTTCGCTAAAAAACCGAATCTTTTAACGGTTCCGGTTCCGTTTGAAACCCCAAACCGGAACCGGTCCGGTTAAAAAGCTTCAAAACCTTTTTTTGTTTTTGTTTTTTTATATATATATATATATATATATATATATATATATATATATATATATATATATATATATATATATATATATATATATAGTATTTATTAGTATATTGTAAGTATATTTACATATGTTATACAAGTTTATAAGTAAAGTTTAAATATTCTTGACTAACGAAAGCACGTAAGTCAGCAATACGCTTTTTTTTTTTTTTTTAATATATGTGTATACATATATATATTAAGTTATATGCTTAAGTTAACACTATATACTACATATACCTAAAATATAGTAAGAATATACGTATATATATCAATATACCTAGGTTATATAACTTATATATATATATATATATATATATATATATATATATATATATATATATATAGATATATATATATATATATGTTTAAGTTATATACTATATATACTTATAACTTATATATACATATATATATATATACATATATATATATATATATATACATACTTTAAGTATACTATATATTCTTATAACTTATATATTATAACTTATGTTATTTATAGCTTAATTGTTTTCTAAGTTTATAAATTCGTATATACGTACATATATATATATATATATATATATATATATACCTAAAATATAGTAAGAATATACTTATATATCTATCAATATATG